>NW_019524263.1:55463-92975 GCF_002814215.2 Seriola lalandi dorsalis
GTGTGTGTGTGTGTGTGTGTGTGTGTGTGTGTGTGTTTGTATAAGGTGAGCATGGATGTGGTTGTGTGTTGCTATCTAAATCTACTGAATACTGCTGAGAACAAAGCATGATGGGGGAATGTCCGGACAGTGGGGTGGGTGTTACCCTGCAGGTCACAGATCAGTGGGCGCCTCCTCTGCTCCAACACACACACACACACACACACACTGACTTCATGTGACCTGCCTCCTGCTGCACGACGTCACTGCAGAACCGCCGCGGACTTTACTGAGGGAGACAGAGGAGGACATCAGCGCAACGCAAACTTCTACAAAATATTTTAGCTACAGTCACTGCACATGACGTCTGAGCTGTGATCTGCATTTCACAAGGAATTTATATTTATTACCACTTGGGTTTTATTTTTGTAGTTTTGTGTGTAGATGTGTGTCGACACGCTGAAAACAACCTCTCCAACGAGAGACGACCAAACTGTATATATCGTCATGCCCCAGGTCCTTTTAATTCTCATATTCATTCTGCTGTCTAGCTGCTACTAGCTGTCATTTTAGCCACATTTAACAGCCAAGCAGGAAACATTAAGACACTGGAGATAATATTGAAAAACATGAAAGTGTCTCTTCGAGCCTCAAACACTCTGTTGGTGCTCCTGTGAATCTAAATCAGGTCCAGACATGCTCATGTCATCAGTTTGTTTTCTGCATGTTGGCAGTTGTTGCAGGTTTATTCATAACCATTAAATAATTGATGGGAAAACCCCTTAAAAAACCACTTAAATTATTAATATTAACTAATATTATCCCAAATACACCACATATTCAACTGAAGTGGCGTCTGCGTAGTGACGGTGAAGTGGCTGTAACTGAGCACACTGTTTACCTCTAGCGCCTCCCTCAGGACAAACTTTACACTGTAGCTTCACTACTAAGAAAACAAAAGAAGCGTAAAGGTGGGTGTATGACGATTGTTGTGGGACGTAGTGGATACGGCAGCCTCTAGGGGACACTAGCAGGTCTTTTGAGTCCTGTTTTTTTTTTTTCCCATTGTGAAATAATGACACTATTCATCCACCACAATAGTTACCTTGTCGCTGGGGCCCTTTTTGTCTCCGTTGACGGCCTTTAGCAGGACGGCTTCCTCATTCTTTGTGTTGCTCTTCATCTCCACAACAATGTCATCTTTGGTGGTCTTCTCTTTGGTACTGTCAACAGAAACAACAGAAACAACAGTAGGCAACGGAGGACTTCACAGGTGCGCTCGGTTCTGAGGAACAGACCTGACCCACCCCGAGGTTCTCCGCTGGGTAGTCGGGTGAGTTCGGGCCTCATTTTACTGACGAGGGCCTGGAGTCTGTTTCCAAGTGATGAGAACTAAGGCCAAGCTTATTTTTTTTAGGAAAATCAGTAGCCTAACACTATTTAAGATATTAAATAACAATGTAAATCATCAAAATTTGGTTCCCAGATATTGAACAGGTGAGAGCGTTGAGCTTCTAATTTTCACTCAGTGATAAAATCGAAGCACAGCTTTCATCTCTAGCTCTGTGCGGTGATGTCGTCAGACAATTAAATCAGGATTTTAGCAGCAGCTTGTAGGTGACTGCTGGTTAACACGTAGTCTTAATGGGGTGCGTATGTGAGCACAGAGAGGAGAGAGGCAAACGGATAAAGGTTGAAACCGGACGACATGAGACAGAACGCAAATAACCTACAACGCCGTCCAGTGCAGAGAAATAAGATATATCCGGCTTTGCCTTCACAGACGACACATGTTCAACACATCAAAAAGTGTTGTGTGGTTCTGCAGACATTATAGACAGATTTAGAAGAGACAGTACTCACATCTCCTGCTTCCCCGAGCGTCCACAGGGGATCTTTCCCTTCTTATGAAGGAAGTAGAGAACACTTCCGAGGATGGCCAGCAGCAGCAGACACAGTATGATCACCACTATGATGACTCCACTGCCCTCAGCTACACAAACACACACAGACAGAACGGAGACGGCGAGACAAGCGCGCGTTAGTGTCGTTGCATTCCAGGCAATACTTCTCATCTCACAGTTTGACAGCAGTGATGTTTAGAGCTGATTGTGGCCGCCACGAACGACAGTGACAGTAGGTAGAGCCTTGGCTTGACTGTTGAGCAGCCAAATAAAACTACTAAGATCATGACTCTCCACAAAAAAAACCAAGTCACATCTGAGCATCAACTTCTGGACGAAGGTCTGAGGGGAAACAGGCTGGATTCTGTGTATTTTTTACTTCACCAATTTTACACATAAAAGTCAGTTGACTATTCCTGTGGAGAACTACTCCGCCGGTGAAAACAGTTGCGACCGTTGTATAAAGTCTTCTGTGTCTCTCAGCTTGAGATTAATGGTATAACACAAAGCCTGTGATACAAACTGGGGGTGTGAATTTGAAAGATCTGCGATGTTTTTTCCCTCGCACACAGAGTCTGATAAAAAACATGCTGTTATAGGACGTGTAGGAGTCTGTCTTTGTAACTTGACTCACACTTTCCAAGCTCTTTGTCTCTGGCACGTCTCCCCTACTTTACAGCACAGCAATACTAGATTGCTGAAGTGCCCTTTTTAAAATAAAGAAAAGGTCAATTCCTCACCTTCAAATTACACCACTTCAACCAAATTGTCTCTTAAGCGGCTTATTTAACAAAGTCCATTTCCTCATGCATAAGAAATAATTAGCAGAGCGTGAAATTATGTGCGTTACATTTCAGCGTTATTAAAGTGACAGGAAGCTGCAGCGCACAAAAGTGTGATTTATTTCTCTCAGCATCTGTGACCTTAAGCCTTCATAACTGACCTTACATAGATCACATTATCCATCCAGATCGTGAAAAAGCTTCACTTTAACTTTATAATTAGCTGGATACGTTTGTTTTAGAGGCTCAATTCAAAAGAAAAACAAAAATTTTTGCTCAATTTATCATTTCAAGCCTCGTCTAATATTCTTATAGGGACTGGGAAGTTGTATTCCTCTTCGTAGTCTAATTGTCTAATATTTTTAATTAACTTTTCTCACTTAACATCTAATATCATTAAAATATACTTAGTGGAAAAACAATCTGTGTTGGGCAGGTGTAAAGTAACAAACACTAAATTTTACATTACTACTTGTGGAGCAGGGACAAACTATTCTTCTAGCTGGTTCTGAATGTCTTCCTTGCCCTCAGGATGGAGCGCTACTCTGGTGCTATTCAGTGGTAGTGCCGGTTGAAAGCGATTATGCAGCTACTAATTAAAACAGTACTAAGTCAGTAACCCCCCCTCCCCCCATGCAGGACATTTGCATCCACAATTTGCTGATATTTAGTGGAATCCATTCTTGCCTCTATCCGTGCAGCGGCTCCTGTGCCACCGGCTGCCACACAGCCCCAAGGCAGAATATTTCCACCCCCATACCTAACAGTTGGCAAAGGGGGGGGGTGTTACTAAGTACTGACTTAGTAAGGTGCCCAAACTTTTGTGCATTAACATTTGTTTGCTGCAGGGGTTGCATTTACTTGTTTTGACTAAAAACAAAGTTTTAAACACGTCCTTTGTCCAGAGGTCCAAACTTTTGCATCGCATTGTGATTTTATTTTGTAATGTCGGTGCATCCTGTGCAAAGCTTCTCTAAATACACAGGAAGACATGTATTTGCTAGTTGTTTGTAATAATACACAACTGTATTCATGACACACCAAGATCAAGACTGCCACAACCAACACAGCAGAAAGTAAAGCTGTAAACAAGCGATTCCATCGTAACCAAAGTGCAAACAAAACACTGGGCCGCTATTGGTCAATTGTGCCCGTTCACTGCTGTTAAACTAACGTCAGTGTTTCCAGATTCGCAAAAGGAGCGTGTCCAAGATGATGATGATGAAAGAATGAGAAGAAAATCAGTGTACTACTACTAGCACAGAAAAAAAAAAAAAAATCAGAAGTCATGAGACACATTGTTTTAATTCGCCAACATAAAAGTTTCCCCGACTGTTCCATCTCTCCATGGCGTGATCACGCAACACCTGAGATGAACTTTCCTCATTAACCCTCCTAACCATGTGAGTTTGTTTGGTGAATATTTTGCTGGAAAAAAACAAAAAAAAAAACAAAAACACAGAAAAAACAACAGAACTGAATATTTTGGCCATTAATATAATATAATATATATATAAAAAAGAAATCACACAAAAATGTAAATTTCTCATCCCTAAGCTCATAATTGTTGCAGTAAAGTTTTGAAAAGCCTGTGGATTTGAGTAATTAAGAGGCAATCCGGTCGTTTGGTGCAGCTGGGAGCTCATTTTACATTTAGATTAGAAATTTCAAATCAGGAGACAAAGACGTGTGCAGAGAGGTGGAACAGAAGAAATACAGTACATCATTGTTTTCACTCTCGAATTTTGTTTCTCTTGGAGGTTTCACATAACAAATATTACCGTTTCCTCTTCTGAACCAGTTTGTCACCGAGTATCTGAATAGTGTGGTAAACAGGTACAAAATACAGAAGGGTAAAATATAGTACGTATGTATCGTCCATTGATACTGCAACAATTTAAATCTAGTTTTAACAGGACTGTTTCACAGCAGACTTTCTGTCACGGTAGGAAAAAAAACACAGGTGTTGCTAATAACATTAACGATGGCTCTGCTCAGTTCAAGTGTCCCAGTGAGACACAGTGAGACACAGTGTGGCAGTGAGCCCGCAGCATAACTCTGCCATCATTCATTTCATTATTTACAACTGTGCTTTTCCTACTGCAAGATGCCTCAAAATGTCTCAAACTATAGAAAGAAAAGGCCTATAGTGTAACATTAGGCATAATATTATCAACATTAAGATCACTGCATTAAGCTTGCCTCCTGTTTTAAGACTTCATAATTAAATGATACAAATGGATTTCTGGCCACAACCCACCAAGATGATGATCCAAGATTTCTCCAAACTTGACAGAGGTGCTTTATGGAGTAATTTATTTGTTTTTCTTGCAGATCTTTTATGTAATAAAGGAAAAGTAAAAGCTTTTCCTGCTCAGACTCAGTCTCCCTCTGCCTGGACTAAATGTACAACTGGAGTGAAACCTCACAGAGAAGACACAAAGACCGAGTCAAGCTCCTCTTTTAAAGCTTTTACCATCTTTTAATTAATTCTTGAGTTTCTGGCAGAGTGGGGGATGCTGCTCCCACTGGAAGAAGAAGTCTGGGATCTGAGCCCCAGTTTATCATAGAAGTTATATAAAACCATATACATTTACTCATAAATTTACTATCAGTTGGGGCAGAAATTATTTTTAGCCTTCACCTACAAGTGATACTATTATGTTTTGAATTATCGAGATCAGCTCTGCATGAACTGAAGTCACAAAATCTGAGAAACAGACAGCGCAGCGCTTTTTCTGGTTCTCAGTGTCACAACACAGTGATGTCATTTACTATTAAAGTAGATCTTCTTCCACTTCTGGTTGAGTGTGTGTAGAAACTCTCTGCTCTGAGGGACTGTACCCATGTTTTTATTCCACTCAAACTGACTGTGTGACTCCTTAAAGATATTCTCAGTGAATAATTAGAGAAGCAAGCAAATATTTATTTCCTGAGAGGAACACTCTGCTCTAAATGTACTTCACATTGTTTTTTTGTTTTGTTTTTTTACGGGTGCCCATTGTATTCCCTGCAGGCTAGTGAAGATTTTAAGGGTATGAAGTGACGGCTCAGATAAAGTCAGAAAATTGCCTCATAATAATGCCCCTCTCCATACTTAACTGCAGTTTTTCCTGGTATGTAAAAATCCACTATAAAACACGAGACTGTCTGGAAAAGTCAGTAAATGTGAGTCACTGTTTTGTGTCTAACGTGTTTTGTTTGTTTAAAAAAAAAAAAAAAAGTCAGATGTACAAATAATGTTTTATACCACTGCAGAGCATTTGGTCCAAGACTTATAATGAATGTTGTGCTTGAATTTGCTGCTGTTATGATTTTTCACACTATATCAAACAGAATATTCAATATGCCCACAGGCCATCCTAAAGATCTGCCAGCAAACCAAAGACAGTCCTGTTCTAGAGTCTCTGCATGAAAGTCATAAATAATGGATGTAGTCCTCCAACCCTTCATTGTCACAGACAGAACTCAGTCTAAAGTCAGAGGCAGGAGAGACCTTGAAAGAGGGAAAGTTTTTTAACATGAAGAGACGTCAGGACGACGGTCTTACCAGGAGAGAAGGGAGCAGTTGTGGTGACCCTGGGAACTGTGAACAAGTAGAACAACACTTAAGAGTGGGCAGCTGTCCACCAACATTACCCCAATACACACACACACACACACACACACACACACACCATATTCAATTTGATCCCAGTTGCTTTGGTAATTACACACAATCCCATATTCCTCTGGAGGTGACTATGTGTAATGGCGCCTACAGACTGAAGATATAAATTCATTGCAGGCCACACGGTACAACATGGAACTCATCAACTTTAGTACGTCAACTAATTTTGGGGTTATGTAGACTATGTAGAAACGAGGCAAGTACAGAATAAAACCTTCAGCGTGTCATCCATCTGCACCGTTACAGTGGTAAACAATGAATGCGTCATTTCATGCTGCATTCCTATTGGTTGGTTCGTAGACGGTCGTAGCAGCAGTCATATTGTGAGACGGTCATCCTGTCGGAATTCGGTCTCAGACCATCTTTGGTTGGATACTCTTTCGTAGTTCTTTCGGCCCCGTCATGTCTGATTAAAGCTCGAGATGAAAAACCCCGCTGTGGCCCCTTCACATGATGTAGGAATTTTCCAAACTAACACTGTTTAAATGCAAACGTTAGATTGTTGATGATTTCTGCTCTACAGGCCAAGGATGCAAGAAATCACACGGTTTCAGAATATTAAAAAATAATTTTTAAATCATTTCAAAACCTGAAGCGGTTCCCTCTCCACCCTGTTAATCCACATCATGATGCACTCACACAGTGAGAGAGAGAGAAAAGCTCTTACTGGCTTTGACGCTGAAAGCCTTCACCTCAGTGCCCATGTCATTGGAAGCGTTGCACTGAGCGCTGATGTCCGAGGTGACCTTGACTGACACCACACTGTGGGTCATGTGCTCGTTTGCCTTGCTCACCACCTCGTGCCAGTTCTGCAGAGACACACACACTTTGATGATGGAAATAACGTACATTTCTCTCTTTACAACTCTGGGCATCAGCTGCTATTGGCAAATGAAGGTCATCTGACTCCAAAATACTGCTGGTCGTCTCGAGAAAAAAGATTATAATCTCATGTTTGGCTGAGGAGACGCCTCACGTGACGAGCTGCAATATAACACTATACAGTAATGTATGTAAAAGAGGTTATGATCTAATAACTTAAAAAAAAAAAACAGACCAGGAGTCTGCCTGCAGATCTACTGCTGGCTATGTTTCAACTTTTACAGTTTCACTTATTTCAAAACCTTTACAAACGTGTGTTGACATCCACATTAGTTTTTGCTGATTTTCCATAGATTCATATTCATCTTTGTTGAGCAGCACATGGTTTCCTTTCAGAAAGTCATGTGGTCAATTTAACAAAGTATAAAACTTCAATATAAAATTTAAGAAATTAAACTACAATATTAACATTTGGTTTGTAACTACCACTGCAGTAATGTCAGGAGTTTAATTCAAAATGGGACAAATGTTCACTTCAACTGTACTTGAACACTGCATGCATGATGGATTGCATGTTGTGAAGCGTGTTGGCGCCGTGAGTTAGAGCGGATACCTGGCTGCCGATGATGTTCCAGGAGATGCTGGGCAGCGGATGGCCCTGAGCCTCGCAGCTCAGGTTTACCACTCGGCCTGTTGCCTCCTCCATCTGCACCTCCTGATCCATGCCCACCAGCTGGGGACCACCTACATACACACACACACACACACACACACACACACACACACACACACACACACACACACACACACACACACAGTATTCAATGCGTCTGCCATTAACAAGCCTGTTCTGCTCCTGATCTGCTCCTGTTTTAACTTGCTGTTACTATAAACTCAACGCCGCCTCCATGTTTACCTGTTGACTTGATAGATTCAAGATCATGTACATGCACTAATTCCACCAGTACAGCAGCAGAGTCACGTCATGCTCACCCCTGCTGCTGCTCTGAGGTTTAACAGAAATACTGAGCTACTGTCAATGCAACTCAACACTTCCTGCACAGATGTTACACATTAAAGGTCCTCCTGCAGCCTGAAATGGCACGATCCGCCTCTTTCCTGATGGGTTTTTAATGTGAGAAGAAGAAGAGGAAGGCCGCACTCATTACTCAAATCCTTTTTTACCTCAAGTTCTAAAGATCAACATTTCAGCACACCGCCTTCTTTTAAATAAAGCCCAACAGGTACCTGGCTGACATTTACAGTAACTAGCACAGGTGTTTCAAATCAGAGTTCTCAAGGTCATTAACTTGGAGGAAACAGAAATAGAGTTTGTAGATAGGCTATTCATTAAAAAAGTCACACAACAAAAACAATAAAGTAGAACTTTTTTTGTGCATTAGAAATACAAAGAAAATGGATGTAAAAATTACCTAATGACAAAATTATTTGTTTAACTTTGGCTGTGTTTAATGTTGAAAGGGCATCAAAGTGTCTGTACTGTTTGGAAACTTCTCCTGGTGTCACAAGAGAAGTTGGTGAGTTGGTGGGGGGTGGGGGTGGGAGGAACTGACCTTGGACGATGATGTGAACGGAGCCGCTGGTGTGCAGGGCGGGCAGGGAGGGAACGGTCACCTCACATATGTACTCTCCCGTTGTTTCGTAGGTGACGTCCTGCAGGTGCAACGTGTTCCCCTTACCCACCTGCTTCCCATCCTACACACACAAACAATTAGAAGAATTGAGCATTCAGCTAGTCTCAACATTTTTCTATCCCCTCACTGCCTGCTCCTTGTATGATTGTGAAGCTGATGTAGTGTAATCTGTGCTAAAGTCTAGAGTGTACGTACTTTGTACCAGACAGTGGATGTTTTCAGGGAGGACAGAGCGTTGCAGGTCGCGGTCAGATCCTCTCCTTTGAGCATGAACTCCGAGTCTTTAGGAACCACCACGGCTGGGTCCAAATCTGCAGACGACAAACACAGAGAAATCAAGACACAGAAGACGGCGTCACAAGGTTGGTGGGATGAATTCAAAGGTGAAAGGAACAGTTCGTATTTCTGTCAGAGACTGAGGTGATCAATATGAATCTCATGTCAGTGCATTAAATATGGAGCAGACTTTCTCAACACAGATCTGAAGCAGGGGAAAACAGCTCGCCCAATATATGTTATGTTTTACATGTATGTGTTTGTGTGTAAGTTTCTGCAGGTGTGATCGGTCCTCACAGTGCACAGTGAGCTGCATTTCTCCTTTGACCTCGGTGTATCCGTCGGAGTCCAGAGGGCGACACTGGTAGATGCCGCTGTCTTTCCGCGACACCGGTGCCAGGATCAACACGTCACCTCTGCTCTCCAGGTCATCGTCCGGCTCCTGCAACACAGACTGTATCTGTGACCTGGTTCCATACTGTGAGCATGTTAAAGCAATGAAAAGCGACGAGGAAAGTGAGCTACGTTAGCATAACTTTAGCATTACATTAAAAAAAAAGGTGACTGAGTTCCTTCAGTTTTGTGGAGAGAGTGTTTGTGGGTGGAAAACAGCTGATGAATCAAACCCGCCCACTCGTGCATCATGTAATCTTTGGAGTTCTCTTAGAGAGCGATCAAACACGGTGAAAATCCTGCTTTGGTTGCCAGCCTAAAATCATAGTTTTCCCAAATGATGCATGATTTCATCACTTTCAACTTTAAAAATAAAAAGCTGATGACATCTGAAATTTATTGCCAGAAGCTGATGTCGGTTTCAGGAATTATTTTTTTTTTCTTTTCAGTCTTCTATTCCTAGTTTCGGCCATCATGGCAACACAGCTGAGATGTGGGGACACAGCTCCAAAAGCAGCCACAATTTACATCAGAATCCATTAGGGCAGCAACCACAAGCGGTCAGACTCTGAGACCGTGTTTAAGCAAGTCCTAAATATTTAAGCCTAATATCTAAACCTGCTTACTTTAAAGTAACAATGAAGCACACAACATGTCTGTTACACTTTTCCCTGATCTGTAAAAACTGTGAGTCTGTACAACTATGGTGAGTATGTTTGGACAAAACTGAGCCTAGTGGGCATAAACAACTGACAGTGTGAGCGATAACGTTTGACTGGTTCATCCATTTCACTGTCCCTTGGTCCAGAGTGAAATATCTTGACAGCTACAGGATGGACTGTCATAAAACTGACTGTAGTCATACATCTTCTCCACAACATCAACTGTAATAACCTCCCACAGCCTGATACTGGAAATACACAATGTCTCAAAATGTAATTGGTGGCATGACAGTGGAGGACACGGACACAGAAATAAAAGCACATTCACTGATTGACCTGAAGATTAATGAGCAGATTATTATTGATCAATGAAGGGACAGGACTCACACAAAGCTGAGGAGCAAAATCCCAACAATACAGAGTCAGGCTAACCTTTTTTTGAGTGAACAAAGAAACAAAAGAAATAAACACATATTGGTCGATAACACAAGTAACCTAAATATACCTCAAGACACAAACCACATACAGCCCCGGACCTCTTTAAGCATTACACAGGATGAGGAGAACAGTGGGCCTCTTCACTGAGTAACAAGAGCACATTCATTTCTAATAACACACTCAATATCATAAGAGAAACACGAGTGCGTAAGTGATTTACTTCCACATTTTGGTGTTAAAAATGATGAACCCACCATTTAATCTTCTATTGCCTTCACACACCCTCTAGTGCCACTCTCAGGTCAAATAATAATGCAACATTTTCAGGAGAAGGGGGCTAGCAACCTTGCCAACTCTCAGTTCGCAAAATAGTTGCTAAAGGGACAATAAATTCAGTTTATTCAAAATGTGTTTGCATCATAACTGCAAATGATTTGTTTTGTGGAGCAGTTAAAAGTGGATAATGCAACACATCAAGAACAGGACGTAATGATCTTATAACAGCAAAATTCCTTTTCATCCATATAACAATTGTGTTTTCTTTTGCGTAATGAGCCCGGCAGATTGAGTCTTGACAGACGTTTTGTCTGGTTAAAGCAGTGTCTAGCAGAGTAACTGTCTCCAGAGCTCAATTCATTTTGTTTTGAGAGAGTAAAATATTGCATAACACACACAAAAAAAAAAACACAAGAAAGAACAAATGCATTTTTTCTTCATCGTCTTTCACCGTAAAAATTACACTTTAAACTCTAAATCCGTTGTTCCAACAACCACAAACCAAACGTCCATGACTGCCCAGTTATGAAAAGTTAAAACGGCGGTCAGCTGAGTTTTTTGTATTGTCTGCACATACAATGGATGTGTGTCTGACATGGGAATGAGTCCTACCCATGAGCCCCGTCAGTGTGGCCTCCGGTCTCGGACCACAGCCTGGATCTGCAGGGTCAGAGCTGACAGAGCCTTCACAGACCTTGCACACTCATGTCTACATGGGGCCCTGTGAGCTCTGCATATCAAAAACATTCCCTACATGTCTCCTGTGTGTCACCCATTCTCTCTTGGGGAGTTTTAGGGTGAGAAAAGACCCTCCATTCTTACTTGTTCTCTGCTGAAAATGAAGGGCGGCGGGGGGTTGCCATCACCCTGGCAACGCAGCTCCACAGTATCCCCCTCTTTGACCAAGCCCTGGGGCGACTCCTTCCACAGCTCCACCATGGTGGTGGGGTCTAAACACACACACACACACACACACACACACACACACACACACACACACACACACACACACACAAAATGAAATTAAGCAGGCTTATTCAGCGAGCTGCTAAAGTCACTTTAACAAGGCCATTTCCACAGCGCTGACAGCACAGACTGAGTTTGGCTCTGCCTGCCACAGCGTCCCTACAAAACTGTTTCAAACAACAATGGGCCAACAGAGGAGAGAGGAAATAATGTGGCTGTTAAAATGCTTTTGGATGATGGGAATTTAAATTAATATGTCATTACTGAATATTTCAGGGTTTAAAGAGGTATTCGTGCGATTCAGCTTTGCATTTCCTTAGAAATTAAAGAAATGCAAGCAGCAAAGACCAGGATAACCCGACAATTATCAAGCTCCAAAATGCTTTTATTCTGACCACAGAAAGCTCCTCCACAGCATTAAAAGACTTACTAAATTGCTCTTCATGAGTAAAATTGGTGGAATTCCCCTTTAAAAGACAATCTGTTGTTTCTGTAATTGGTTAAGAGGGAAAATAATCTATTTTAAAATTACAATACTGTAGAGATTTTCCTCCATGACAACAGGACACAGGCGTCGTTTGGAGGGGAAAGAAAATTAGCTGAATAAATAAGAATATAATAAATAAGCTGAGCCGTGAACCTCTAACATAACGCTGCGTCTTCTTAAATGTTACACGGACATTAAAAAGTTATCACCAAGACTGTTATGGATGCGTGGGTTGCAGTGTTCCTGATGTGGCTCATGAATTATTCCAATAACAGCTTGCAGGTTTGACCAATGCATTAGCATCTGCTACAGTCAACTGAAACATAAAAATTACTTCCAGCAACAGTCACGCAATGATATGCAACAAAACACAGAGGACTGGATTCAATACAAATCAACAGTCTCTACACAACACATGTAAAAATAATATACAGAAAAAAAAAAATCACAACAGCAAGTATAAAACAATCAATGGAATTAAGATAAAAACAGGATTAAATTCTAAAGTCACTATAAATTAATGAGAGAAACATAACTTACTACAGTATTGTTTTAAAATACAACAAATTAGAAATATACAAATTACAGAGAGTACAATGTTTAACCTGAAAGTTTCTAATTGAGAGTAAAATTATATTTTTAACATTCCTTTTATGTTCCTTAAATCTATAAATATTTTCCCTGTTTCATTTTCATTTCTTCTGCAAGAAGATGTGAAATTAGAACAGACAACTTCAGAAACAAATGTCTGTAGAAAAAAAATCTATTCGTCTTAACCCAGGGAGAGCACGGAAAAAATAAGTTTGCTTCTATGCCTCTTAAACCTTAACCTAGCACAATGAAAAGAAAAGAATTTGTAACTAAAAGCCTGAGTGGTTGCTGTAACTTCATGTGGCCTCACAGCAGAGGAAACAGTGAACTGACCGAACTGAGGTTGGACTTCCCAAAGATGACAGGGCTTTGGAGGAATTGTGTTACTCACAGTGAACAGTGATGTTGACGCTGTTGGACTCGACTGTCCTGATGGCTCCCGGGACAAAGAAGCTGACCTCACAGGAGAAATGGGCGTCCTTGTCCTCCTTGACCACCTTGTACTCCAAAGTGCTCTGGACGGAGTAGAAGCCACTGTACTCCCGGGTCACCAGGATCAACACGTTTACATCTGAAGCGTGGACAATATACATCAGTATGCTAACAATAAAAACATGTTTAGCAGGTAATATATATACGACAGCTGCCATTTTAGCTTAGCAGGTTAGCTTACTAACATTTACTACTTAGCATTAAACACAAAGTACAGCAAAATGTATTAAGATTCATCCTGTGGAGAACATGAACAAATGTACCAAATCTCATAATCTGTGTGAGCCAAATGACAGATATCCCCATAACATGGCTAAAAAGATCCCAGGTTTCTGAGATGCTTTTGGTTTTTACAGTTTGGTGTATGTAGAAAAGATTTCCCTGCTCCAGAGCTGTATGAATGAGCAGAACCCTAAATTACAATAGGGAAAAGTCACGGCCTTTAATTAAACCAGGGGGAAAGACAGGGCTGCTACCTGGCAGACCCTGTGACACAGACACAGCGGGTCCATCTACTGTTTTCACTTACGTCCAGGTGAGGACATCAGTGACAGGCTGTTTCTGTACCAGGTGATATTGGGTTTAGGGAAGCCGTTCTGAGCCTCACATGACGCAACCTGGATGGAGAGTCACATTGACAAATCTTCAGTGGAGTGCGGGAAACTCAAATATTGACAAACAACAGACTTTACATCCTGAAGATTATTGTACTGGTCGCTCTCAGCATCTAAGGCTAAGTGGACTCACCTTAGACGGCACCTCGTTGGTCACAGATATTCCAGCAGGGACACCC
This sequence comes from Seriola lalandi dorsalis, assembly GCF_002814215.2. NCBI lineage: Eukaryota > Metazoa > Chordata > Actinopteri > Carangiformes > Carangidae > Seriola > Seriola lalandi. Next base: position 69,650 of record NW_019524263.1, read on the forward strand.
TCGATCACTGGAGCGTCTGGAGGAGCTGAATGAGGAAAATCATCACTTAAGTTTCATGAAACAAAGATAAATCTTTATGACATTCTTAAGATTTTATTTTACTTTTCTTTTTTTTTGGTGACTTCCTTACCAAACACCCTGAGGTGGGTCTTGCCCTCTGCACTCCCGGCAGCCAGCCCATTAACCTGGCAGAAGAACTCCCTCTCGTCTGAGATCTGGACGTCCTGGATGGTCAGAATTCCCTGCTGATCCGAAGTCACCTGGATGCGACCGCTGTATTCTGTGTTGTTGTCCACCACCTGCTGATTGCTGTCGCCGTAGAAGATCCGCTTCCGGGAGCTGTCACTGACCGCTCTCTGCGAGAAAACACACAGTCAAGACACACTTCACTTTACACTCAGCATCTCAGACAAACAGCACTTTAAGGTTAAATCAGTGGTTGATATTGGCCAGTGTTGCCTCAAGGCATGATGGGTAAAACATGTGTCCAGCTGGTTTCTCTCACACTGACTTAAGCTTGGTGTCGGACAGGCAGAGCAGCAGGCTGAGCGGCATCAGATGGATCCTGATGCGTCTGTGTCAATGTTATGACATCACGCAGTTTTTAATTTTGGATAATGGTTTAAATAAAGTTCTAGATTTCAATAGTTTCCTGTGATGGAATGATGTTCCCTCTGTTTTCTATACCTTTGGGTCATTTAGCTGTGCACAGGCAGAGTTGAGGCACATTACCCCCCCCCCCATCAGGATTAGACGCTAGACTCAAATGTTTCCTTATACATTTTTATCAGCTGTTGGAGCTTAACTCTTCTTACATATATATAAACATGAGTTGTACACAGTTTATATGTGATATCTATATCATGGATTTAGAAATGTAAATGTTTGTGTCTCGTGATCTGTTATTAAGAGCCATGAGAATCTTTAAAAAGCACAAACTTGTCAGTGATCATGTAAATAGCAAGTCTGAGAAAGCAGGAAATACCAAATGCCTTTTTCACACACTGATTTGTAATCATGTTTGTCTATTAATAACCGAAGATGACCTTGACATCCCTTGTGTGCGCTGGAATTCCTACTGATCATGTTCCTACTGACTAAGTCTACATTATTCCTGCTCAGCACCCTGGTAGATGAATGAGCCTGTAGCCTATAACTTTAAAAAAAAAAAAAAAAAGGGTTAGTGAGCATCCACATCAAAGAAAATCATCTTAAAATCTTTAAATCATCTTAAAATTAACAAAGGAGAGAGTCTAGGTATGTAGGTCTCAGCATTTACCCTCTTATTTCTTCTGTTTGGACAGATGAAATGTGGTGCTTCAACTAGAAAATGAGCTGGGGTTGATGATTCAAATTATTGAGGGGGGTGGGGGCAGCCCTACCCAGTACATGAGCAGTTGGATAGACAGTGTCAGTTTTCCACAGTGGGTCCAGCAGTACTCACCACAAACCACTGGATCATGACAAAGCTGGGCTCATTGTTGGCGTCAGTGAAGCTGTACTGGCAGGGGATCTGAGCCGAGTCACCCAGGTACGCCTCAACACTCTCATGCATCGTCAGCTCCACCTTGGCCCAGGCTGAAAAACACAGAGACATGTACATAAATCAACTCCATGCTTTCTGCGGGTGCTGCACCGTGGTCCCCGTATAATTCATGAACCATTCAAAACAGTAACAAACTCCAAATAAAAAATGGAATTCACTGTGACTTGAACCCAACATCGGTTCTTTATATCCAACTTTAATTTCGACTCAATCCTAATCTAATTCTAAACTGCCCTGTGTTTGGCAAATGAATGACTTGTCTTCCCAGACAAACCTGGAGCCAGTCGGCCATGTTAGCAGAACATAGAAGAAAAGGCTTCTTGTCCGCATAGCATAATGTTCATCCCCTTCTGCCTGGCTGACTGTAACCACAAAACCACATCTTGGCCAGAAAACCAGTTCCCTAGGCATCATCGAGAGAATGCAGGCATAGGAAGGCTAGCCAGTTTGACACTGGGCTGTTGAGTCAGACAGCCAAGAGCTTTCTTAGCCATGTTGGACTTGGCTGCTGTTATAAAGGGGCCAGCTCACACAGTGACAAAAGAAAACAAGATGGCACGAAAAAAGTCCATTTTCCCTGTTTAATCTGGTTCGGAGTTGGTATGCAAGATGATAAAGGGTACGCGCCTCCCCACCCCCCACACTGCCAGGTGTCACTGTCACTGATGTTCAGTGGATTTAATCTGTCGTGTGTTGTTATTAACTATTTTGGAGTAGTCTCTCACGCCTCTGCTTACTCTCACCACTTGATTTGTCTGCAGGACTTTTATTCATGAGCACAGCAAAGTACAGAAGTATCTCTGTATCTGTCTGTTGCTTAAAGTTGTGGCTCCTTTCCTTGAAGACTGATCAGATCCCTGCAGTCCGCTCTTCGATCTCTGCTTGAGGCTAGCAGCTTGAGGCTATATTAGCTGCTGTTAGCGTAACATTCCCAAATCTCTGATCAAACTGTAAGTGGTGGAGTTGCATTGTGGGAACGTACGCACCATTTTTTGACAAGAAGAAAAAGACAATTTCTCTGGTTCTGCTGCATTAATTTTGATTGTGTTATAGAGGTGCAATGCGACATACATGGAGCACTCTCCTACAGAAATGAATGCACTTGGTTCCTTTATACTCGTGAACTCTACAGAATAAAGAACATCATACAAAACACAAAAGTGAGAAACAAGCTTTATTGTCTTGAGGCAGAAATATTCATATTTTTTTCAGTTGTATTGTGTTTTCTGTTATTAGTATAAGCCAAAGTCTTGGGGCACTGTGCAGCTGTATTATCTGGGGAAAATATACATTTAGTATTGTCTAATACGCAGAGGCAAGAAGAAAACATTCCAGTTGTTTTCGACAATTTAATGCTTTTCAAAAATAAAAGGAAAACAATTAGCAAGAGCCAGACCTCAGTGTCCTCATATGTGTTTTCAGCGTTGGTTGAAACAGACCATGCATGAAAAAAAGCTTTAAGAGTCCAGTTGCCACCCTGCTGCCCCCATTCAACCGGCTGCTCCCCCATCACCATCACCCCCCCTCCGCCCACCAAGCACCAATCATTTTCACAACTCATTTTTTTTTCTGGCTGTCCCTCCCTCCTCTGTCCGGGCCTATGCTCAGCCAACCATTCCTTTTAAGACAACCGGCGCGCCATTGTTCCCCCACCTGGGTGGATCAGACCCCCCCCACACACACACACACACCCACCCACCCCACACACACCCACCCCACCCACCAGTCAGCCAAAAAATGCCATTTCATCCCCAGAGCTTAAAAACTGTTACTTCCTGGAATATCTATGACCAAAGGTTAAAAACAGTTCATCGTGTACTGAGGTGGTTGTTTACTACGACAAAGATAATGTGAGACGGCTTTTAGACAAGAAGCAGATTATGGAGACTGGAGAGCAAAATATGTCACAGAAGTCAGTGCAAAAACTGTTTTGTCTCTTTGGGGCCGTGCTGCTAACTTTTCAGCTAATCCGATTAGCACTGGGGGGCTGCTGGGGATTTGGCTTCCAAAGCCAACCTGGGACCGGTCTTATCTGTTCCTGTTGTGACTTTATGCTGCATGGACTAAAGCACAAACACACACGACCCATGATCTATGGACCCTGACAACCAAAACTGCTGCCTGTGGGTGTGGGTGTGTGTGGGTGTGTGCATACATTCGTGGCTGTCTGCTGTCTGTGTCTGGATGATACAGAGCTAATTCATTCAGAATATTTGAATGTGTTGACAGGATCAGGCTTGTGACTGGACAGGACCCCAAATGACCTGTCAGAGGGATGAACAACAGAAGGGGACAGAGAGACTTTCCCAGCTCAACAACAAACACAATTACGTCTCAAATGGCAGATTAACTTCTCCACTAAGAGGTAGATTTCGTCACAAAACGCTGGTTGTCTATTATTCAGTCTTTATTATGTCATTCTTAAAATAACAGGATTATAGCAATTAAATTAAACCATCCTGAAAATCACTGTCATGATATGGTTCATGCTCGTGTTTGAATGCTCTCCTTCCCTACATCCTCTCCTTTGTGATCCAGAAACTGATTTCAGTGCTGCCATCGCTGCACTGGTGTCAATACAATATCTTTTATAGTTTTATGCAAAATCCCTTTCCTCACCTGAAGCCAAACTTGTCAAATGATAAATCTTGATTTCTGAACAAGCGGAAAACACAAATATCAGAAACTGCCAAAATTATAATTTAATAAAAGAACTGCCTTAACTTAAACATTTTCAGTTTGATGGGTGCTGGACCAAAAGGCACAGAAATAGCAAAAAGGTCGTCAGCACTCGCATTATATTGTATAACACTTTTTTAAAGGCTAATGCAGCAGCTATTTAACAAGGGTCACACCCACATGGTCTCAGAAAAACTGAAGAAAGCCTTGGGCTGAAACACGTCCACTTCTTCCTAGTGCCATCAGTAGCTCAAAATGTTCACTTCTCCTCTCACTGTGTCTTCGTTGAATTGGCACAAAACTGTACAGACTCTCATGGTTCTCAGAGGATGTGTCCCAACTAACTGACTTTGCTGATCTTCAGTTATTTGATTGTTTTAAATGAAATGTCTTGACAACTACTGGATGGAAAGTCATAAAATCTGGTGTACACATTCATGTTCTTGGTCTGTGCTTGGCTGTTGGACTGACGTTATGATCAGGCCACTTCTCATGTAATGGACACTGACTTTTTGTCACAAAGTAAAAACCCGGCTTCCCCATTTCTGTTCCCTTCCGCCTCCTTCTTTCCTCCTTTCCTCACATCTCCTTGGTTCCTGGAAGGAGACAAATAGTACTGCTGGATGAGAGGAAACGAGGACGAGCAAATGCCAAATGTAACACAACCTGCCTCCAAATTAAGACCACATTTCCCATAAACACCAGTGGACAGAGACCGCAGTCCACAGAAGCACAGACGCACAGCGGCTGAATGCATGTCTGCATGACAGATCTCACTTGGTGCCACAAATACAATATCAGGAATGATTAGAGATTACTCTAAAATAAATGTTATGCAACACTTTTAACTCCTTGAGAACATTTACAGAGAAGCTTGAGTGTGTTATAGGGGACACAGACAGAATTAAGAGCACAAAGATGACAAATAAGTAGTTTTTTGTCCTTTCATTCAAAGGCAAACACAGACAGACTCACACAGTACTTTCACAATACAAATCAGACAAACAACAGGCATAATGAGGGGGCTACTTCCAGGACAGCCTCTGCATACAGTAGCTCATTATGTGCCCAACAGGCAGACAATACCCTCAGACGCTAACTAAAGTGGTCACCATTATTGGCTTCCCCATTTGATTAAGGTTGTCAGCTTAGGCCTGCAGTAGATCTGCAGCTCTGCCACTGATAAGAGTCCAAATCACCTCTGACACAACAACCCGGCCTCATTTACTTACCCTAATCCTTCACATGGCTGATGAACCATGAAATGAGACTGAATGCCTCTAAGAACATGAAAACGTCCAGTTATAAGTGTTCTGTAAACCCCCGTGTTCACTGGGGCATGTCAGGCTGATTTTTGAGGAGATGTGTAGAAAACAATAAAAAGACTGGAATATTAATATATATAAAAACGTGGTGTCTTCGGTTTGAATATTAAAATATGAAGATCAAAGACATTTTGGAACAAGCATATACAGTGGGGTCTGACAACACTTTCCAATTCAAGTGAATGGAAATTACATATTATGCATATGTAATGTCATACATTTTATTCCACATACATTTTGGAAAAAGAAAATCTGCTTTTTTGAAGCTACTTCTGAGAAAAAGTAAGAACTGATCGGTGTTTCAGAGTTTTTCAGGACTCCCTGAATAAAAGTTGTGTGCAGACACTGAGGGTCCCTCAGAGGATGGAGGGTGTAAAAAGCTAGCATGTAAGTGTGGATGACAGGGAGGAAGATTTCTCAATACGCAACCCTGGTGTGGTGTCGAACACCTGGGGGACACAGTGTACTGCCTGACATCAAAGACAACACACACACACACACACACACACACACACACACTCACACAGTGAAAGCACACAGCCCTACAGTGGAGATGAGAGCTCCTTGTCCTACTGATGTGGCAATGGTTTCAGAAGCAGCATCTGGCACAAATCTCCCAGCAGCCTGTTCCCTGAGTGACAGGGAGTGGCAGTGAAGGGCCCGGCCTTTATTCTTTCACATAGAGAAATAAGGAAGTGCTGGGAATCTCCTCAAAGGCACCTTATGCATCAGTAACCCCCCCCCCCCCTTTTTTTTCTTTCATGCAGCGGAGCATGTAGCAGATCCAGGTCAGGAAATGTATGGCAGTAGTCAAACCTTTTGCACCTGGTTTGTATTTTTCTGGCTCCGAACAATCCCCCACGCACCATGGTAGCTGCAACTGAGGTTGTGTTTAAGCGGATGAGACAGCAAAGTGCAATTCTGGTACTCATTTGGCATGATTACGGGCCACCTTTCCCAAGTGCAAAAGGCAATTTGGTTTTATCTGGAGGAAGCATACACACACAGCCTGGTTCCAGATGATTAAAATAAATTTGGTGATTGGTGATGGAGGATCACTGACCAATCAAAGCTTCATAGGCAGGATGAAGAACGTGGAACAAAGCAAGCTACCAACCTCCAGCCATAAAGATGACCATAGAAATGGCTGTTGACCTCCCCCAAAAACACAAAACATCCTCCATGTATGTTGTGTTTGGCCACTTTCACTTTGCCGAACAATTTCTCATCTTCTACAGATTGAAGAGCACATCACAGTACAACCTGAAGAGTTGTACCATGATGATTCTTTAATAGGTTAATTCTGTGAGTGATTCCTGCCAGTTATGTGTCTGCATGTCATGGATGTGCTCAGTGAATCTCACCGTTTGTTGTTGTGGCCTGGTTGTCGCTAAAAACATTACAACTTATCGCACACAGAAAAAGATGTACAAAACTTCTGTGTGATTTGATTTGCTGTGCTTAACACAGAGGGAGATTTTAACAGGTTTTGACTCCACTTTAAAACAGTTATATAGACACCAGCTATCCTCTTGTCTTTGGTGGTTTTTCCTCTATCTTTATTCAGCAAGTTCTCTAAAATGAACATATTTGGATTATAGTGTCCACAAAATGCAATCTGTGTTTCTGAGTTAACGCTTTCAAGAGATCCATTGAAGCCCCTTTGGCATCTTAACTCTCTTAACCTGCGCACCGCATGTCTTACAAAAACATGTTGCCATGCTGAATGTTTCTCTACTTGTTTTGCGGGTTTCACTAGATCTTCCATCCCCTTACAAACCATCCGCCAACACTGGCTTTTAAAGAATTGCTAATCATTCCCGCTGGTTAGCAACTTCTTCAGCAGCCACATTAATTTTTCATCATCACACCCAGTGGGTGAGACTTCATTAAAGGAGAAACATAAATGTTTTATTTATGCTTGTATCTGATGTTCAGCAGTGAGTGCGGCTTGTTCCTCGGCATCCACCGCTCATCAATAGCCCCCCTCCGGAGCTGCTGGTCTCTGGCACGCAGGTTGCTCCACAGCCACAGGATGGCTAATTAAAGGTCAACAGGCTAAACACTGTATCTACATCAAGGGGGGTTTCCTCTGGGTATCAGCAGAACGAAAACAAATTTGGAGAATAAGCCTGCAGAAACACAGTTTACTAGAAACTCGACCCCACGGCGATAAATAGAAACACAACATAAATACAAATTGGGCCCAATCCAACTATAACACCTGTAGATGTATAACTGTCTACCACCTTACTGCTAGTGCCTGAATACAGTCACTGAAACTAAACTAGGAACCAGGGCAGATGCAGTTTCCACAATCCAGAAATACCCCTGACCACAATGCTGTAGTTCTGGGGAAATGCTGAATTTAACTGTTTGTTTTCCATTTCAAACATAAATATCAATTTGAGGATACATGATTGGATTTCCTTGCTCTAAATGGATTGGTATCTTTGGACAAAACACCAACCACAAGTGCGCAGGACGTCCTGACCTATCGAGAAATGCGTGCGTTAAACCACCCACCTTTGGAACCATTCGGCTCGATGAACTTAACATTCATCAACATGTCAAGTAATATGACTTAACTGAAGGTAGGCAAAAAAAAAAAAAAAAAAAGACGTTTTGAGGTCGAGAGAATCTGGAAACGACAGTGATTCCTTCTTCGTCTCATATTAAAGTGTGTGAAAGACGAGACATTAAGGTAAGAGGGGCCAGGTACGAGGCCTCCGCTGTTATTCTAACACTAAAAATAGGAGACCTTTTTTCCCCAATCAAACTCTGACGACAGCAGACTGACTCGCTGCTGTACTCCAACAAAGGCCTTCTTATCCCCGGCCCTGTGGTCATCATCACAGTGCCGAACATCCTTGAAAGCTGCAAACTGGGTGCCAACTAAAATCAGCTTTCCTTCAACCCTCCAGCAGAAAGGAGCTGGCCTGAGGTAATCGCTTCCATTTCGATTCCCAGAAACCAACTAACTTTGAATAAAACAGTCATTGTTGCGAGAGCATCAGACCTGTTCAATACTATTTCTTTTGGCACTTTTGCCTCTGTTGGATAGTTGGCGATGTAGATTCAGACGGGAAACATGCGGAGAGTGACGGTTATGAAACAATGGTAGCTGGCCAGAATCAAACTGGTTATATGATATGTCTTTACGACCGAGCTCCAAGAAGGACCCCTACAATCAGTACTATTTCTCCTACAACCACCAAAAACACCATGATGTAGAATATTTGCAGGGTTTTTGCTCGCTGCAAATACACAGAAACAACAGAGTACATTCACACACACGAGAGTTTGTCAAGTCAGTGAGCACTTTTCAGTTTAAACTACTCACAAACCTTAAGAAACAAAAATGCAGGCACTCATAAACAAGACAAGAATTTTGTTAATACTGTAAAATGAATGTCACATCCAGGCCAATCTCTGCTTCTGTAATTCAGCTTTCCAGTACACTCCTATCTTCATATGGGCCTGCGCTAAATGAATATGCTTCACATCACATCAAAGAGTAAACACCAAAGCCTTTTTCTTTTGGTTCTGACCTCAATAAATATTGCTAATAAAATTTTCATAAAAATTGATTAATTGGTTTAAAATATTCAAGGAGCTGCCATACACTTACACTACAGCAGAAAGCAAGAAGCAGAGCCTCCAAAAACAGCATGATGAGAAATTCCTCTGGTCAGCATAATCACTAATGTAAACAGGCTGAATCTATTCAGTGGGAATATGATGATGTAGCCTCCCATTGTTTTTACATAAAAATCTTACACAATTAGCTTCACTGGTGATTACGAGCTGCGTCTCTATCAAACACACAGAGAAGTCACAAACACTTCCATTGCTCTGAATGCGTGTCTTGTGTGTGAATTCACATTGGTCTGAACTTTCTGCATTGTTGTGTCTGTTTGTATCATCAGACTTTATTAGCATTTGAGCAGCGCCTGTCCTACAACAAAGGCCTGTTTGTGCACTCCCTCTCCTTTTATCCCATGTACCAGACATGAGGCGAGCTGTCGGGCGAGCGTGCCACACCTAATTCACCGGGATCAAAATGGCGAATCCCAGCCCCCCCCACCCTCAAATTCCCCCCCGCTGAGAACCTTAATGCTCTCAAAGAGAATATCAGAGTGATCACAGGTGCACTGCTGTGTTAATGAGGAGGAGAGGCTACTCCCTGTGCCCTGGCCAGTCCTACTAACAACAATCCCCCCCCACACACACACACTGTTGTTTATTTTGACTGTATTAAATAATAATCTCAATTGTGTGAAACCCACAGTCCGAAACGATGCATTTCCACTGAGACAGGCCAGGTGTGAAAATGGGCAGAGCTCCAATCATCTCACAAACTGAAGTGCGCTTTCAGAAGAGGATGACAGAAACCTGGACCAGATACAATGAATATTCAGGTGAAAAAGCTAATTAAATTAGTAGAAGAACATACAGTAAATGCAGGTACATGATATCGCGCTTCTGTCATTATTAAATTGGGTGACGTTTCTCCTAAACTGCTGGCCTAATTAACAAAACTAACCACTGAAAATGGTTAAAATTAAAATATTGCCACTAAGCCATTATATGCCAGTCTAAAGATCCTGACTTAAATGAGATGATATATCAGTGTTTGTGTTTCTGCGGGCAGAGCTCAGCGTTGACTGCTTGCATGCATGCCTGCAGCTGTTCTGAAACAAGAGATGAAAACTGCTGATATGGGGGGTCTGCGTATGTATGTGTGGGTTTGTGAATGTATGCCTGTACTGGAATCTTATCAGCCAAATCACTGAGCCACTCTGCAGCTGTTGGACCACAGAAGAGATCACAGCAGATTCACAGGAAACAAAGACAAAAAAAAAAAAAAAAATAGAAAAAAGGAAAAAGATTTTAGGCTCAGATTACACTTGTGGATGTCAGTGTTTTTGTGTAGTTAATCAGTAAAAATCATTTGTTTGGTGAGCTGTGAGATGTTCTCTGGCTGGGTGAAGGACAATTACTTGCAGGTTAAGGAGAGTGCAGCCCAGACAGTTGCAGGCAAGGCAGTCAGGGTGGGGGAGGGAAACTTGTGGAGGAGGGCGGGGATGGGAAGCAAACAAAGCACATGTGGGCTTTAGCTGCTACTGGATAACTGCAGGCTTTCAGAAACACTGCACGTAGTACTTCATGTCCAGCGCAGTGTCTTGACGGATGAATCTGCATCGTGCTGCTGCAAACGTTGAGACGGGTTTCAATTTTTGTGCATTGTTGCTGTTGCCCTCTCTGTAGGCACCAAACTGGGTCCATGTGGTGAAATTAATGAGAGGGCTGAACTTTATTTCATGCAGCGTTTATGTCAGTCTGAACACTGCCAAACGCCACAGACGGGAAGCTGGACTCATACAGGTTATAGGAGGCAGATTAGAACGATGATATGCAAGCGTCTTTGTTGCCACCACCACCTCAAAAATTGAGAGGATTTCCCAGAGTGCACTGCTTGTCACAAAGAAAATCAATTATATATTCCAGATTTCTAATTAAAGTCCACATTGACGTCTTTAAATCGCTTGTCGAACGACTAAAAAGATTGATCATTTCTCAAATTTTCTGTTTATCTCAGTTAATCAGCTAATCATGTCAGCTCTGCTACTTATATACTGTTCTTATTAAGACAAAACGTAAAGTGCATATGAAGCTGTAGCTGTGTGCATGTAAACACAGTATGTGAGAGTCAAAGGTTCAGACTGTGTTCACCTTCACCGCAGCCTTATTGACACGTCTCAGATCTAAAAAGCCTGTATTTTCACAACAAACCTGCCCTGTATTTCACATCAACACACAGTTCTCGCCTGGAGAAAGTAATAAACACTTTGCCCATCTTTTCCAGCACGAGTCAGATGCCTCGCAGTCGGTCAGACACAATGTCAAACACAATGATTTATCTGTGTTCAGAGCTCATAACCAGCTGCATTGTTTGATATGAGAGCAGAGAGCAGCTTTATCTTGATCTCTAGACTGGGAGACTCCAGTTCTCAGGGCTTAGCAGACAATATCCGCCACTTGTTTTATTCACTTGGCCGCAGCGTGCCAAGACCTTGAGCCAGGGCTCTGGTTATGACTGGATTCCCAGTCGTCGGGTGGCAGTGTGTCCCGCTGCGCTGGGGAGGACGGAGGAGGTGGGCATGTCACGTTGACACAAGCAGCTGTGAACAATAGGAACGTCGCCCCCATTCCCATGCCGTGGAAGACGGGGGGGCAGCTGGGGAGGGGAGCTCTGCCGACGACACCTGTGGGCAGCCCATTTGTCAAGTGATTTGTGGGAAGAAGCGTATGAGCAGTGAAAAGAGAGGAAGGAGGGCAACTGAGGGTGTGTGTGTGGACGGATGAGGGGGGGATGGGGGAGGTAACTTAGAAGAGTATTATCACAAGACCACACACAATGAAATGCCTGTTGATCTCCCTCTCTAACACACCTGTGCGCCTATAAAAAAGCTTGCACTTCCTCTAACCCTGTAACTCATGCCACGTTGAAGTTCTGCCTAACAGTGAGAAATTTCTATTTTCATTTTAGTTAGTTTACTGGCCAACACAATTATCTTTCACATTCAAAACTAACCACCATGATTGGAAGTCCCAGAAGCCCCCGGTCCCATGTTGCACAGGAAAAGTGTGTGTGCACAGCTGTGGCACGGAAGTTAGTGTGTAAGTTTACGACGGACAGTTTTTAGTTTTTCTTCCACAGTAATCTGACTAACCTGAAGGTTTGTCTCAGGTCTGTCTGACTGCTTGAGTTTCTGGACTCTGTACTCAGCAAGTTTGTTGCTAGAAAGTAGTCAATGTTACTGATGAGAGGAACAATACAACACTACAAAAATAAGACGACAATGTGACCGTCATGATGTCTGTTTTTGTTTAAAGCACTCTGCCACAAACAAACACACAAACAGAACAAAAGGCACAATATTAATCAACATCAGCAGCTTGGTATTTAACAAGAATCTAAATGAGACAAAAGTTAGATTTTATGCTGAAACATGTATAAATTAACTTCCACAGACAAGCACACCGGGAAAATCCTCTGGCAGGAGCGCTCCTCTTTGATTAGGCGGTTGATCTTTTAACAGCATCCAATATCAGGGCTGAGGGAGTGGGGAAGGATTTGATATTTAAGCATCTCTTTATCCTCTCCCTTTTGAAATGTCAAGTTCAAAGATCCAGCCCAGCGGCCTTGATCTGTGAGCTAAGACGACCCAGAGAATTGGCCGACAACTCCGAGCCGTCATCGCACGGCAGAGACGACCACAGCTTTGTGCCGAGTCGCAAGACGGTACACATGGAGTGTTATTAACTCTGATTATATTAAAGTCTGTAAACAGGCTTTTGATGTTTGTTCCTTTTGCTCCGGTCAGACCTGCTTAATCGAATCAAAGCAGTGTTTTCTCAGTAATGAAATGCTCATTGGATGTTTAAGCCTTTTCTAATTGAATTTAACTTATTCAATTAGGACACTTTCCCAAGCAGCATCTCTCATGTAACACTCGTATCCCACAGTGTGTAAAGTCCTTTTCAGATTGTGTGAGTTATACAGACAAATGCAAAGAGGGTTTTGATGTCTGTGATGAAGAGAGGGGGATGGACATGCTGCTCCACCATTGTGAGCGCAGTTCCAGTGTCAGTGAGTGAAGCACTGCCAGTTCATTTAGAGCCAAACAGAGCCTGATGTCCTGCTGAACTGGAGCCAAGGCAGGCAATGCACTGAAAATAACACTAATAGGCCACAGATAGAGCCGAGCCAGTATTATGCTCTTCACCTTAGAACCTCATCGCAGTGCCATAAAAGTTATATTAACCCTTTACGTTTATCATATATGCCTTTTTAGCACTTATAAGCAGCATATGAACATTTCATAAATGCTTTGTAAGTGGCTTTTTTGTAGTTATAAGCAGATATTATTGTCTACAGCTCCTGTGGACACCTATAAGAAAGGTCTGGAGTTTATACTAATAATTAGAGACAATATAGTAAAACAGCTCATATAAAATATGTTTTAGAAAATGCTTATGGCAGATTGAGTCCACTGAACGATGAATATTGCTTACATAAGAAAGCACAAGGTGAGAACATGAAGGCAATTTAACTGCTGAGTCAGACTTTATTCAGAGAAGTTTTAAAAAGTTATAAAGTAGGTTAAAGTAAATTCAGGTTCCAAAGTATCAGCTCGTTTTCTGAGGCCAGGCTACATCTGTCACTACCAACATGTCAGCGCTGTGGACAGCGCGACTGCCTCTTATTAAAAAGGGGCGCTGCAGTGATTTTCCACATGAGAATCAGTTGACTCACCGTGGAGGAGTGAGACTCAACCTGTGGGAACAGTTGTATAATGTCCTCTGTCCCCTGATAATGTCATCTCAGCTCAGGCTCCAAGAAGTTTATAAGAAAGCCTCCAATATAAACTGGGGCGGTGGAGTTTGAAAGACCAGTCAGCGTGGCATTATGGGAAGCGTATGGATCAAGAGTTTCAGAAGCTTGACCAATGGGCAAGGAAGAAAAGTCAGGATGCCTCGATTTCATCATTTTACATTTTCCCTGCGGTACCCATTTAAAATCAAATATAAAACAGAAAGAGACAAACAAAAAAATATTCATGATTTCTCTTACGGTCAATTCTGATAAAACACCAAATCCAACAATGAACTGAGCCGTCTAACAAGTACCGTCTGTGCAGCCAAAACCTGACAGAGCTTTTAGTCACACAGGTGGGAACTGTGGTTTATCTTGAGTCAATTCCACAAACACTGTGCTAATGCCAAGAACAATCACTACAGCACCAAATGTGTATTAAACCACAGGTGGAAACAGCCTCCAGCAAATTCACAATTCCCTGTTTGAGTAACGTTTGCTAAAAACTACAGAACCAAGCTGTTTTAGGAAATTGCTGGGTTTTACTATACATTTCTGAGCTGAAGATTTATTTGTTTAGTTCAACAGACAGGGTGAGAAAGTTTTCTAATGGGGTTTAGGGTTGGACAAGAAAAATAAAGGGCATTGCCAAACTTAATCTTTACATTCAAAGTTTAAGTCCTGAGAGATTTTATCCTGTTTTTTGTATCTAATTTGCAGGATTAATGATGGATGGATCTGAAACGTGATTTTGTTCTTTTAACTGATGGCTTATCTCTGTCCCTCGCTCTTTCTGTAGCTCCGGGTCAGAGCAACACTCAATATCAGTCGAGATTCACTTACACCATCATCTGCCGACTGCTAACAGGAGGGGGTGGGGAGGTGAGGTTAGAGATGTATGTTGTTGTCACATAACATCGTTGCCGCTGGGTAACATGCACTGCATGGTGGTTAAGTTTATCCATTAAGATTCATCGATCTAAATGACAAATCCCAACGGGTGGTGAGATATAAACAGCCGATGGTCAGAACTGGTGAGAGACTACACTCGAGAACATGACGGATAGATCACAATCTACTGTACATGGATTATCTACGGCCATCTTGCTTTCTTACTTCTCCGCTATTATTGGCCATGTGTTATGTACCCTTTAACAAGCAACAGTGTGGTTTTTTTTTTTCAGGCCTGTCGATATCAGTGTTCCTGGTCTCTGCTGGGCAGCAGATGCCAAGCTGGCTGGAGGCAGAGGAAGCCCATGGCGTCATGACTCCTCCAGCCCTGCGGGGGGCTTTGCAGAGTCAGAGATTTCTTTAGCGGGTTTGCCGCTCGTCAACGTCAATTGGGTATTTTTGGATGTGTTTTCCAAAAAAGTAGTTGTATTTACTTATCTTCTTTTTTTAAATGAATGTATGTAGCTAGCTGATATATTGTATACAGTGAGGAACCTAAAGAAACAGAAACGAGCAGCTTATGACTGTGCACAACAGGAGCCATCATTTATTAAATGGGACCCTGGATGGGGTCTGTTATATCAATACAACTACGTATTAGGTAAGTATGACCTATGAGTATGACATATGCTACAACTTAAACACTAATCCATCCTCCACCTGGGTCTTAAAGCTGAACAAACTTTATGCAGCAGTTGCTAACATCTTTAGGGAAACTCGACTGTAAGCAAGAGTAAGCTGGAGAAAAATGTATACGCTCACTAATAAAATGTAACCTCTTATCTGGTCATCTAACTTTAGGACTATAGGCACACACTGAAAGTCGACACTCAAAAGTCAGAATTCATTAAAATGCTAAATGATTTCTCAACTGGGCTGTAACTAAGCATTATCTATTTTATTGATTAAGCTGCCATTTATTCTCTTGATGCATCGATTGCTGGTTTAGCCAGTAAAACACCCATCACAGCTTCCTAAAGCTCGAGGGGACGTCATCTAATATCTTCTTTTGTATGACCAACAGACTAAAACCCAAAGATATCCAATTCACTCTCATGTAGGGGAAGCAGAAGCATTTTAGCATTTGATAAATGAAAAATAATCAATCAATCAATTTATTGTTGCAGTTCTACTCCTCAGCATTACAGGTGTTAACTCTATTGTCTCTATTGTTACTCACTCTTTGGTCAGGGTCACTTTCACAACAGGACGAGAAAAATATCCCAGACATCCGTTTCCCCGGCAACCTCATCCACCTCCTCCAGTCTGCATGGGGTCGGGGGTTGTCCCTACCAGATGCCCCAGCCACCTGGAGGCTGCAGTCTGACACCAGGGTCTGCTTCTGTCACCCACTCATGACGTCAGAGGAGCTACAGGGAGAGCGGCTAAGATAAGATTCATGTTCTCGTCTCCACCTCGAGGGAGACGGAGGTTTTGCTGCTGTTCAGTCTTGCTGTCACAGCTGAGAAGTGCATTTAGGACATCTGAAAGTCACTTCCGAGAACACAAAGACTATTATGGGTTATTTGTCAGGTCCTAAGAGTCAGAAGTCGCACAAGCCAACCTCCAGAGAAACTTCATTCTTGCCCAAAGTGTGCATTTACTGTGTATTCAAGCATGATTCAGCGGCACAACAGCCCAAATGCGAGTCCTGCTCAGCGCTTTATGAGATGTCAAATCTGACATTTAGACATGAAAGTGACACAACAGGAAGGTTCGTACTGGATGGATATCTGGTCATTAGACCTGGTCATGAACCAAAGTGAGAGGAAACATCACATAATTTGTACTACGCAAACCTGTTCAATGCACAGACAGACAAATGAGTGAGTGAGTGAAAGCAAGAAGTGTAAAAAAATAAATAAATAAATAAAAACGCTTAAATCTTCCAGCCAACCTGCACAGACCGCACCAATAAAACCCAAATGTGTTTGTGGTTTATTTTGGTCGCATTTACCGTTTTGCCTGTGATAACACACCGATTTTAATTTGCTTGGAGCACAAAGCTGGCTGCCAGAGAGCTGGATAATCCATCACAGTAAGCATGATGTCTTCATTTGGTTCTGATTCAAGTTTTGTGTGTGTGTGTGTGTGTGTGTGTGTGTGTGTGTGTGTGTTCTCCAGCTACGACATCATTCTTCACTAATACTAGTCTTGGTACAGCTTTATCACATCCTTAATGTTAATATTAATTTATCAGAGAACTTCCAGGTCGGTTTGATACTGTATTTGGTATTTGTAATAAATTATATAAAGCCAGTACAACTTTTGAAATTATCTTATCTCACACAAGATATTCAGTACAGTCATTAAATCATCCATCTGTAGCACTGACTGACTTTGAAACTCAACTTTTGCATCTCACATCAACCAGGAAGCATCTTTCCAACAGATCAACACAGGCTTCATGTTTATCATCCTGAACCAATTCCAGACGATAGTTGAGAGAGTCTTCAATCCGATCTCTACAGTGCATGGGGTAGTACTAGTTTAGTGTGGAGCCTTGACACCTCTTTATTCTTAAATTGCAGTTGTAGAAAAAGAAGAAGCCCCACGGGGCGGATTCCAGACCCTAAACTTGAGCTGCAGAGGTGGATCACATTTCAGCTTTCATCAGACACATCTTCAAAAAGACACTGGCAGCCACTAAATTGCCTCAAAAGTCAACTCTGCACCACGGCCCCTTAAATAAACCCCGTCTGCGACTTGGACATCGTCCTTCATCCTTCAACTCTTATCTGTGAACAAAGCCTGTTATCACGTTCCACGTCAAGACCTGTGACATTTCGCAATAAAGCCCGCAACACGTCACCATCCAAGCTCTATTATAACCAAGCATATCGCGCCCTGAGAACACTCATGTTATTCCATCTGCGAACTGTGGAAGACTTTCACAGTTTCAAAGGACACATTTGTTTGATCTTTTCTAATTCAAATTCAGCTCATCTCACTTCAAACTGCCAGGCATCTGTCTAGAGTTTCTCCCACTCATCTACCCGATGACTTCTGGTAACTGAATGGAGAGTGAAAAAAACGCACACAGAAAACTAAATACAAGGTTCTTATTCTAAGTTTAAAATTAATAAATATATCCCTTACTCAACACCAATCAAATTCTCACAAGTTTGATACAGTAATAACTAGGACTGGGTATCGAACCCGAAGAGTAGAGAATCTAGACATTTATGAACTATTTTATTGAAAAAGTTATTGGATGCTGCTTGTGTTTTACACATTTCAATATAACAGTGATGTAAAAGTTCATCCATCACTTCTAACTTTGTGTCAGAGTTTCTGAAATGTGAATATTTGTTGGTTTTCTTCATCATCTATGATAATAAACTAAACAACGTGTGAGCTCTGTAAAGTTGTGACGGGCATTTGTCTGAAATTTTGTTAATCAAATGATGACACACTAAAACTAGGAAATCTGCAGATAAATAGATAATGACAATGATCAATATTTGTGTTACAATAACGAAGAGTAAAAGACGGACTGGAAACATTCCAGACAAATTCCACCGTCCAATCAACAGTTGCTGTTGGTTTTCCTCCGCCAGCGTGTTTTCTGCCTCTCTTGCTTCTCCTGAGGGACATTTAAACAAAGAGATCAGCCCTCTGGGGAATCTGGCAAACAACTGCCCCGAAACCGCAAACTGAACAACAGCAAAAGACAAAAATAATTAGGCTTGCACTATGAATCAGCTGAAGGGGAAAGTCCCACACAAAGCATGAAATGTGAGTTAAATCTGGCCCTCTACCATTGCACTGATTGTTGAGCCTCGGGGGCTGGGATAACATTTACAGACAGCACTGACACAGGACTCTGTAATCCTGCTCTATGCATAATATCATATACAGACACCCCCACCCCACTCCTTCATACAGAACTTATTTTACATAAGCACATAATGGGGACATTTTTTATTTGAACTAAGGGAACTGGGTACGAAGGATTTCTAGAGCGCAGAGTTCCACTATTTCAAAAAAACGGCCTGCCTATATATTGAGGACAGCTACTTTAAGATCTAAACCTATAGCTGGTTGCATAGTTTATAGTAATGAACAATCTAATCAGAAGAAAAACAACACTGCCAGATGTACGTATGCCATATCCATGGCATGGCACAGCCCATTAGCAGAGAGAGGCAAACACCATGAAAGACGCTCTGGTAAGCCCCGAGGTCGTCATGAATATTCATCCGCACATGTACACACTGAACACAAGAGATGTCTTTTCATCAAAGTCGGTCTGGATTGAAAAAAACTGACTATTTTAATTTGATAACAGATGTGAATGCAAGTTGACGTGACAGGCAACTGGCTGGCACGGTGCCAGACATCCCTGAGCTTTATCATTTCACCTGGATGGCTGTAGAGAGGAAGAAGAAATACATACAGTCTAATAATATAATGGCAAGCACATTCCACAACATCATTTTTTCTTTCCTGATGAAATGAAGTCATTAAAATCTTAGTGTTTTGTGTGTTTGTATCTTTATGTCTGTTTTGTTTTGCTTTTTGAGTCTGTATTTATTGTGGAAAAATAAAGAACAATTATTATATTCTGGATATTAAGTCCATCCAGAATAAGAAAGTAAAAGTAAAAAGCAAATTGATCATTTCTAACCTCCCCCTGAATTAGTTAAAAAGTGGCCTATCCACACAATTCTTTGGCCCCAAGCTAAAAGCCTGTAAGACTCAAGTGTCTCTGGTTGTAAACAACAACTCTGACACATTAAGACGTTATTTTTGGTGGCCGTCATAATAAATCACTCACACCATCAGGTGTTAACGCAGCCTCTCTTCTCTTTGCCCCTTAAATGTCAGGAAAGAAAAAGACATTACCTGCTGTATTACTATTGTTACTTTCGTCATAACTCATGATATCACTGTGCAACTTAATCCGGGTGACGAGCTGAACACTACACTCGATTTATTTTTTGCAGGCTCTTTAGGCATTCCCCAGGTGACACTTACACGCTGGCTGGTTTGCCAGTTTGACATACACCCTGAGAACAAAAGAAATCAGAGGACCTGCGCATTCCACGGGACAATGACGTGGGCCGAGGAGATGCCTTGAGCCAGTGCTGAAGACGAGTCGGTGGCATCTGCATTGTCCCGAGAAGAAACACATCTCCTATCCATTACAAGAGCGAAGACACGAGAAGGTACAGGTGAAGCCTCTTACCAGTGACATAGTGCTGTGGTCACATTTCACACACACCTCAACCCCTCAGGATTTAAAAAAAAAAAAAGGGGAATCTGTGCTTTCCATCTACCAGGAGTAATCTCATTATGGAGCCTTTTACAGCAAGTTATAACTCAACACACTCCCTAATTAATGGGTAACTTGGCTCAGACTGTGCTGCACTCCAGGCTGGGTCATTCAACCTTGGAGTCAGGGTATCCCATGACGCTGTGAGATGCACAGACAAGATTACAACTAATCTCAAGACTAGCACAAAGATATTTGGTTACGCTTATAATATGAATTTTCCCAAATGTTTGAAAGTTATTTCAGTTTCTGTGTAATCCAGCTCCATGTGGACCTACCACCTTTATGCTCATCAAAATCAGATCCCAGGAGATTAATTAGCCAGCCGATATTATTGACATCACAGATATGAGTATCTACATATACTGTCTGATAAATAACTGATAATAATAAAATGTTATTCCTTTAAATGAAGGGATTTCTCGTCAACAGTAATAAGACACAGACTTTAAACAACATACAGCATCTTAAAAATGTATCATCACTTTAAATTTTCATTGTCATTAATTTCCAGTTTTTCAGCATGAGGTTTCTTCTGTACAGAATGTGCAGCATGCCGCGATGATCTGGGTTACATCAGATTTTATAATGCCAGAGAAAAAAAACACCTTTAGAGCCAAACTGAACTGGTCTTAAATCAAAATGGTTTTGTTTGGCATCAGGATTTCCTGTCCGTGCTGATTTGGACACTTTGGGAGGTACAGACATCCAGCCTCTAAGAAACTCCATGTGGGTGGTATGTTATATAGTGCCAGCTTTACGTGCCAACGCTTGGTCAACCAAAAGAGCTTACGTGACATTAACTTAAATTTTACACAAAGATTCTTGTTCATGCTCCCAGAGATCCTAGTTGGTTTAAATTAAACACACTAAGGACGGTGAGCCCCAGCACCATATCACATATTTATTAAGTTAATCTCACCCTTTATCTGTGTTCTGCTGCTGTTTCAATCAGAACTGAGCAAAGTAAATATTCCCAGGCTCTGTCCACTGCACTTGAAAGGAAATAAAAAAAAGAAAAGGCAAAGGAGGGGGCATGAGAGAGGTGTGTGAGGAGACAGAGGATGGGGGGGACAAGGCTCAGAAAAAGCGGGAAGAAGGCGAAGACCATTGTGGTGTACAATTTCTCTGTAACGTGAGCCCCTGCTTGTTGCCCCCACGCCAGAATGTGCCTTGTCCGATGGATTGGGGCGTCAGGTGTGTGCAGCTGCTGGTTAAGCTCTGTTTGCAGAGTAAAGAGGGAGAGAAGTGGGAAAAGACGGAAGGAAAAGCTTCTCAATGAAGGCGATACTGGTGGGTTTTTTTGTCTCTCCCTCTGGCACCGATGGGACTCTTGCCAAGACTTGGATTGTGGCCCAAGAGAGTGCCATGTGTCCCACAGATGGGCCTTCTAAATATGAAGGGGACGTCATGTACAGATGGCCAATTTCGCCCGAGCAGAGTTTGGAGACAAATGGCCAAATCTGCTTAAGACTGAAATACTCCTAATGAACATCTTATTTTAAAACAAAGAAAACAGAGCTGTGTAATTCCATTTAGACATACACATCCTCCTGCGTGGTGTCACACATGCATGCATGTAACTGTCGTATATTTAGCCCAGATAATGAGTGACACTATAGAAAGCAGGACAACAGATGTCCTTTTAGTGCTCTTGCTACTACAGAGGGAACAAATTTAATATAAATACACTCAGCTTATTAAAAAGATAATGTGGCCACCAGATTGCTTCTTTGCTTACATTTTTACTCCATCCTGTTATTTATCTTTTAACCTTCTCTAACCAAAAGTCACATATTGTTGTCTGAAGACAGAGACAGCTTGTGAGTGTGCCATATCATATTGCTCAAGATACTATCGATCTAATTCTTAATGTCATAAAAAGCAAAAAGTAATATCTTGATATTAACAATATTGCATTGTGGTGACATATTTACGGCGCAACTAAATAGAGCGTCAGTTCACAAGGTTGAAAGCCAAAGTAAGTATGTGGAAGTGGTTTGAGAACAGAGGCTGTAACATCACACGACAAATCATCTCATTACAAAATTGATCACAAGACGAGACACATCAGGATCTGTCTGATTCAGCTGAGGTGACGATGACTGATTGATCGCATCCTTCACCTTGTGGTAATTAATCAGCTGCATGCTTTTAGAGAGGATATTAATAATTCAAACTGCTGTGTGAGTTCTTTCTTGCACTTCTGCAGGTTGTTCATTCACAGCAGGTGTGAGACTGAACGTTTACTCCATCGTGATGATACACTAACACATACTAACACCTGAAAACGTTTTTCCACATGACCGCACACACTGGCAGCGTAGACAGGAAGCAGATTCTCTACTCTGCAGTTGGTTGTTGCAGAAAATACAACAAACAAGGAACAGCAATGTCAAAAAGTGAGATTTCTTTGGTTGGACCGACGCGGAGTTGGAACTATTACTAAAAGTTGGTCAGTTATACGCGGTTATATATGTTAAACGGTGGCAGGCAAATTCAATTTAGTATTAATTTAATGCTACAAATAATAATTAACTACATTAATGGGACAAAAAGTCAAATATTGTCTTGAAATTTGCAAAGGTGTGAGCAATCGACAATAGTTCTAACGATCATCGATCACTGATACCATAGTCAATCGGCACAACCCTAGTGGGAACTCACCCAAGATGCATTGAGGACGCATTTGAGATCCAATCACTCGGACCACATTGGGAAAAAATGCTTCCTGGGCCACACTGAAGAACCGCCTACTCTACTGACGTCCTCTGACACCGTCTGATTAGTCCCGCCACAGTTTCAAAGGCCCTGCTCGGACCTGAAATTAACATCTGTCTCGGGTGATCCGATCACAAGTGGACAGCTTTCAGTTCGTCAGTTCACACCTGGCGTCTCCACATGCGTCTCAATTGACCACATGCGATCGGATCCCACTTCATGCCTTGTTGTTTTTAGCCAATTGTCAGACGGGTCTGTTGTCACTTTTCTTGGTACCAAATACTGCACTTCTTCAAATGGCTGCTTAAGGCTGGCTCCAAACGCGAGTCAATCCTCAGACTCCCATGGTCAACTGCCCAACTTTACAGCAGAAGTAAACATGTTTACAGCCAGGTACAAAAACTGTTTTGGTCTCTACGGCTAATTTCCTCCTTCATGACAAC
>NW_019524263.1:92995-239751 GCF_002814215.2 Seriola lalandi dorsalis
AATATTGTCTTGAAATTTGCAAAGGTGTGAGCAATCGACAATAGTTCTAACGATCATCGATCACTGATACCATAGTCAATCGGCACAACCCTAGTGGGAACTCACCCAAGATGCATTGAGGACGCATTTGAGATCCAATCACTCGGACCACATTGGGAAAAAATGCTTCCTGGGCCACACTGAAGAACCGCCTACTCTACTGACGTCCTCTGACACCGTCTGATTAGTCCCGCCACAGTTTCAAAGGCCCTGCTCGGACCTGGAGTTAACATCTGTCTCGGGTGATCCGATCACAAGTGGACAGCTCTCAGTTCGTCAGTTCACACCTGGCGTCTCCACATGCGTCTCAATTGACCACATGCGATCGGATCCCACTTCATGCCTTGTTGTTTTTAGCCAATTGTCAGATGGGTCTGTTGTCACTTTTCTTGGTACCAAATACTGCACTTCTTCAAATGGCTGCTTAAGGCTGGCTCCAAACGCGAGTCAATCGGGGATTTTAATATAACTCATTTAAATTTTAAGCTTTAAGTTCTGCATGATTGGGGGCTTGCTGCTGGGATGCCCCCCTCCTCTTTCCACATTTTTGGTTTAAGCTGGGAGTTCGGCAGAGTCAGGTACTGGCAAGATGGCTATGATGGAACAGCCAACTCTGAGCTTCAAAGCCGCTCTTCAGAAACCTATGGGTGACGTCACGGAGGCTACAACCGTCTTTATTTACAGTCGATGGTGTGCGTGAGAGCGAGCGGGGCACGGACGGGTTACTTGCATATAAAGCGGGGAAGTGAGATCCGATCACAAGTGGTCAATCAAGACACATGTGGAGACGCGTTTTAAAGTCAGGTGTGAACTGACGTTAGAGCTGTCCACTTGTGATCGGATCACTGATGACGCGTTTTAATATTAGTGCTGACCCATTAAGCTTATTTTTTATCATCATCTGGATATGTGTGTGTGTAGACCGCAGCTTCATTTGCCACAAACCTTTGCAAACTCATAGCTACAGTCTGAGACAGCAGCAGCCCCCCCCCCCCCAGTAATGTTACCTGAAGCAGAGGGAGGAGCATGGAAAAGACCGATTAGTGACCTTTGTCTGTGTTCTTCATTCAGCTTCACTCTGCAAAACTGTCTGCACACTTCATTATTTGTTTATCGCAAGTAACATCGTCATCGTGAAATTGAACAGTGTCACTGCACATCGCAAATTTTTTTCATATCGCGCAGGACTAGTTAAGACACAATATAGCCCACCAGGACAGACTGGGGTTGTGTCATTATGAGCTGCAAAAAAATTGACATGCCTGTGGCAAAATTGGACAATCCAACCAGGTGAAAACATACCTCTACATTCGTCATGCTGCTCTTACAATACTGTGTACAAATAATCAACCCAGTGCAAGTGGTGCAGAAAAATCCAATATTTTGGGGTTCAAAGAGGCTT
The DNA here is from genome assembly GCF_002814215.2 of Seriola lalandi dorsalis. Lineage (NCBI taxonomy): Eukaryota > Metazoa > Chordata > Actinopteri > Carangiformes > Carangidae > Seriola > Seriola lalandi. The sequence continues at coordinate 94,437 of NW_019524263.1, forward strand.
TTAAGTTTCAGACCTCTCAGCACTCTCCCAGCATGATGAGAAAAACGGAGGTGGAGCCCTGCAGCTCTTGTTAAAAAATAAATGCCAAGAAAATAAAATAATTAAAATTCATCAACACGTGAACAACTGCAGCCGACAAATGCTGCAGACATTGTCCACGTTCCTGACACAGTCTCTGACACCACTCCCTCATGGGCTCTTCACACCCTGAATGCACATGGACGTCCCTCCCTCTCATGAGTAATTTCCTACATTCCTCTTCTCGGTTGAGTCTGCTTAAACAGACATCTCTTGCTCCTAAAAACAGGTCCTATGGGTGGACTGTTCACCGTATAGATTTTTTGCTGTGGTGAATGATGTGCTTTGAATAACACCCAAGTGAGGGATGTTTTGGGCAGTTCTTTAGCAAGAGAGGTAGTCGATACAGGAGAAATACCCTCCCAGAAGGCCAGAGATCAAACTACAGAGGCAGCTGTTGGATATAAAAATCCCACTCAAACACCCAGCATCCACTGACTGCAAATACACTACACATGCAGGACAAGGCCCTTGAAAACCCTTCAGTTTAGGCTTAAGGGTGGATGTCAGCTCTGCTCCTGCCAGCTAAACAGCAACGGCTTTGATTTTCCAAAACATGTCTTGGATCTTCAGAGCATGCACAGGCTTTAAACCTCAGACTGAAACAACAACAAACACCAAAAAAACTGGGCTTTTAGAACAAGGTAAATACAAAGAAAAATATTGTTATAAGAGATAACAATCGTGTACAACTCATTTGCTTTAGACATTACATTTCTTATCATAATGAAGAAGCATATACATTGAACATATCTGCAAACTGTTCACTGCCAACAAAGCATGCTCATACCAAACATATACAGCATGTTTATATATGAACACGGTTCCCGGCTGCGGGTGGTGGTGACTTCAGCCATCGTTGTGTTTACAGTACAAGAGGTTTTAATACGTCCTCTGAGCATCGCTACTCCTTCAGGGCAGACTGGACGCTACAGCGACTCGGTATCTGAAAGTGACGAAAAAGTCCGGCCAGACTGGGGCTAGCTGGTTAGCATGCTAACTTCAGAAGAAGAAACCAAGTGATAAAAATAGAAGGAAAACAAGAGCGCTGCGTTCCACAGCTGGAGACAGATCTTGGCAAGTACAGGAATGAAGTCTGATGCTGAACTCGCAACGTTTCTTCTAGTAAAGAGCTGTTAATGCTTTTGTTGGCTACGTAGCAATAGCAAACAGTCCTAGCTCCTTTTAAGTTTAGGAAAGATGGTTAAATATTCAAACAAGCAACTTAAAAAAAAAAAAAAAAAAGTGTTGAACTTGGTGTCTTGTTTTTAAGTTTGGTGTCCAGTAGACATTTCACTGTTCAGGCATCAGAACTGAGAAAGTCAGCTGAATATTCAGTGAGTGTAATGAAAAGAGTTAATTCAACAGGATCCATGGTATTTGAGTGCTCACCGAGCTCACATACATGTTAGCTGAATTACTTTACATATGTCTATAGCAAGGCGCTATTATAATACCACAGGGATCAAACAACGCACTCTCTTTAATGAAAACAATGAGCCAATACATTAGATTATATGGCTGTCATGCCGGGCTATCACTCAGGCAAATGCACTAATCCCACATGAACAACTGCAGCCAACAGCTGCACACTTCCTGCTACATCCAGACATGCCCGGCAGCCGAGGAGCGCAGGCATCCGCAGGCATCCAGCCACAGAGACGGATGAAGAAGATGTCAGGGAGAGCAGCCATTATTTACATGAGGAGATTGACTCACTGGGATACCTTCTGACTCATTTTTGGACACTTCACTTCTTCACTACTGCTTTACTGGCTACAAGAACACATGCTTCTATCTGCTAATAATGAATGACAAATGATGTCTAAACACTCACAGCCAAGCAACAACTTTTCCTCAATATAAGAAAAGACATAATGTGATCAAAGAATGAGTAAATGAGTGCAAACATTTATAGCTTGACAGTTCTGGATAGTCTATACAACTTGGCTGTAACTCACAAAGTATTGAGTTTCCATACCCTTTACTTTTATTGCAAATTGTTAAGGGTCTATACGTTTATTTTCATATTGAAATAAGTGTAGTTTCCTCTTTATGCAGTCTGACCTTGTGGTCAAAAACATTTTCGAATATCTTAATTATAAGATTGATAGTTTGAGTTATAATTTAATGGTTTTAATTTAATTTTAGAATATCAATAAATCTACATAAATCACAACAATAAATTGAATTGGTTCCCCAAAGACTATGTGTTCAAGGACATAACACATTCACAGCATGTAGTGTAAAGCTAAAAAAAAAAAAATAATATGAATTTTATTTTCATAGTTGATTAATCAAATTTCAAATGTCAAAATATTATGAAATGTCTTTAAAGTCTTTCCAAGAGCCCGAGGTTACATCTTAGGAAGTGTGCACAGATATTCAACTGAGGATAAATGATGAAATAAAGCAGAGGCACATTTGAGAGGCTGTAAGAGGAGATGGTTTGGCCTTTTTGTTTGATAAATGTCACATTTTTGAAGAACCTCCAGGCTGCTAAATATCAGTGATAAAGCTGATTTATCAACAAGAAACTCCAATATGTGCAGAATTTCATAAGTTGCGACTCTGAATCAAGTCTGGAGCTTATTCCACAGCAAAGTACTTTGACACCAATAACCAAAGATGACTTGAGACGGAATCAGAAAGCTCTCCATCAAGAAGGACGCGAGTTGTGTCTTAGAGGCTTCACTGAACAAAGTGGTACAAGTTGTAAGCCGCAAAGTCCCTTGGCTCTAAAAACGCTTGTTCTCATCCATTAAGAGAAACTGCTGGAATGTTTTCACATACGAAAACTGGAAGAGACACAGGAGACGGGTTTTGTTCTGAATGTGCCACAAACAAAAAAATCAATAGTCCAAGTCCTTAAATAAGAGCAGTGTTTGTTGTTGAGTGTTGTTAAAGTTGTTTGAAATGACGTCAGTCCAAACAATTAAAATGTAAACCTACCTCTACGTCATCTCACATTTAGTTTCTACCTGAGGTCGCTGGCTCAATTCATCTGACAAAGGGAGTATCCTGGTTACGATATTGTATTTTCTCTGGACTTGGAAAAGTTAACCACTAAATCAGTTAATCAGAAATAAAATGTATAACATGCAACACCATCGACAATATTTCGACAATAACGTTACTGGCTAATCAGTAAACCAAAAGGTAAGTAACACTAGCAATTTATTCAATTGATATTCAATGATTGATAAATTAGAATTAATATCATTTTCACTATTGTTTTTGGTTTAGCTTCTATGACTTCTCCAGCAAGGAGCAAACACCATTTTCAATGGGTCAGGACAGGGTTAATGAATGTGACAAAGCAGTGACCAAATAAATGGTAAAAGCCCCCCCCCCCCATGGTTTAGGTTTGATAGTTAATTACCATACTTGTATATTAGTGTCGGTGTCAGGTTCATCTGGTAATTGGCCCGTAAATCAAAACTAAAACTTGTATCTTTTGCTCTTGACGGTGTTTCGCACTAAACTACAGAGCTCACATTGATTGTAATGAAGACACGTCACCAAGCACAAGAGTGCGGCTCGATGATATGTTTTTAATAGTTTTTAGACGAAAATGAAGATTTATGGCAGAAAGGAATGAGCTTTCTTCTCTGGCTGCAGATATTAGCTGAATCAGCATTATGATGATCTGGGTCTTTTTCGTGGGATTTAATGATTTTAATATGTAAAATGAAGAATACCACCTTACCTTTAAATGCAATTAGGCCATCATCTGTTTTATTTAAAAAGGAGATGTCCACATTACGTTGTTCAGCAAAACATTCTTCCCCCTTGGAGACTTGCAGAAACGTTACCCCATGTATCACTGCCTATGTTACCTGCTGCTATATGCTCGAAGTAAAAATACTGTATCAATATTAAACTGCAGCAGAATTTAATTGTTTCTATCATTACAAATGCATCTGTATCATTCTTGTATCATGTCATGAACCATGTGTGTGGACATGAACTGAATCATTAAGGTCAGATAGATGAACCTAATTTTCACAACAACTGGTGTCTTGTTATTTTTAAGTTTACATCTAGTTAGTAAGGGGTGACTGTTTTGTTGTTTTAATTGCTAAGGGCAGTTTACACAACAAAAAGCTTTAAGGGTCCCTCAGAGCGCTGACATACACTGAAGGATAAAGCCTTGTTTGGTTGAAAGTATTTCATATTGGCATGAACTAAGTAAGCCCGTCCTTCGTGTCTACTTTGTGTTCTGTAAATGTCATCGTAAAAAGCTCTTGCCGCTGCCCTGATTTACTGCACAACACAGGCTGGACCACTTGCCCATTCCTGTAACACAACATGACCATTATACTGATGAACACCGGTCTGTTCAATCAATATAGGTTGGTGGTACAATGCATCAACCGAGCTACATGTTTGGGTTTGTTCTCATACTCAGGATGGGTCTATTTCCATACAGCAGAAATGCTTTTAGCCACAAATCGTATTCGAGCAAGTGCCCTTCAAGGCCCATTAGGGAGGAGGTCAGTTTTGACGGAGCCTGGCATAGAAGCTCTTTAGAGGGTCGGGCTCTTTATCAAGGGCCAACGATCTAATCCAAAAACAGACAGCTTTACTCCGTCTCCACGGGAGGTAGAGGGGAGATGAGGATTAAATAGAAGTAACCCAATTAAGACAAGGCTGATGGAGTAAAAAACAGGGATTTAAGAGAAAAAGAAGGATAAGGTCGGGACAGAGTGAGTGTTGTCCTGTTGCGAGATGCTACATGGAGAAGGAGGAAGGTTTTCCTTTATTTATGCACAAAGCTTGCTTGAGTTGGGTAATCCATCAGTGAACATGAGTTGTGCTTTTACTGGTGTTGGGGTGGGGAAAAAAAAACGACTCACATAAGAGCGCCAATTCTTATCTTCCACTGTTCTAAATTGAATCTATCAATAGTAATGTTATAGAGAGGGAACTGCGGGGCACAGCGCAGCACCCAGAGGGCGTGCTGCTACCCTGCAGTTCACCTTCACCTACCCTGTGCGTGTCATCATGGCAAAATGTGGTCGTGGAGACACTTATTGTGGCAGCAACAGGTTTTGCTATTGTCACAACTGTGCAAGATACTGTCATGAAACTTCACAGGTGTGTAGTCGAGATCAAAGTGAAGGCCAAGTTCAGATGTGTGTGGTCCAACCCGTGTGTACTGAACACTCAAGTGGTAATGTAGTAACGACTACTGAGCACTCATGGGTGAAAACGTCAATCTGTTGACAGACGTCATCGCTCGTCTGATCCCATCACAAGATGGTCACTGGTTAACTAAATTAGAATTTAAAAAAATTGTTGTTTAATTAGTCGATCAGCAGAAAAATTTAAGCAAAAATGTAAAAAATTCTCTGGTTACAGTCACTTTAATGTGTTTCTCTGTTTTGCATCCTTATGGACTCTTGGTCGGACAAACGGATATCAATTAAAAAGGAAACACCATCACAGTGGTTCCATGCCACACAATTTATATATAAAAAAACAAAACAAACAAACAAACAAAAAAACATTTCAATCAAAGTTGGATCTTCATCGAGTCAAAAAGCTTAAAAATGGATACCACACCCATACACCAATAGGCTGACAGGCTCTATGATGACAGGTGTGGCTCACCATCCAACAACCCACCCATGGTGATAAACATCTCAAAGCAATTAACAGCTCAAGAACATCTCCAGTAGACATCAGAGTATCAACAATACAAGTCAGAAAGGCATCAGACAAAACAAAGTCAGGTGCTTTTGAAGTTGTGACAAAAGACATTTGAAGACGTGACCTTGATCTCCGGGAAACTATGATGGACATTTAGTGGATTAATCGAGAAAGTAATCCGCAGATTAATCCAGAATGAAAATAATCCTTAGTTACAGCTCTGAACTTTTAACTTAAAAAAAAAAATGAATCCAAAGTCTAAAGATAAAGTCGGACTGTTCCTCACATCACATCGCTTTTATTGTCTGGTTTAACTGATGAAACCCATCAGAGGTCTCAGAGGTGACCACGCGCCGCCTCTCTTGAGAAGTGGGACTCTGCTAAGTTTGGTCCTGCGGTTCACATAAACTGCTGTGGGTTTTTAGATGTTCGCAGAAGTCGTATTAAAGCTTATAACGACTTACCCAGACTCAAAACACTTTATGACACAAGCCTTTTAAAAAAAAACCAAAAAAAAAAAACCATCACGTCCCAAATGCGTGTCTACGCTCTGATTTAAACTGCGTGCTGGTCGGTTAATTAGCCCGTTAACAGCTTCAATTACGCAGTAATTAACAACACCTTTAAATAAAGTGCAACGGCGAGACTTTCGACTGAAAACATCCAAAAATAGGGGCTGAGATGTTGGAAAAATGGTGTTAAAAACACAAAAATTCAACATGCGTTTATTCCAACGTATGTAAATTAGCTTTGAAATTGCTCACCGAAGCGCAGAGCAACTAATAGGCACCAAAACACACTTTTATTCGAGAAAACTGCTCTAACTAAGTAAAAAAAAAAAAAACATTTGAAAATATCAGTAACATCTGGTTGGAGCATCTAAGAAAAGCCACACGCTGTATTCTCATTCAAACTCGTGTCAGCGGCTCCTTCACTAAACTTTACTGCTAAAAGAAAAAGAAAAAAAAAGACGAGAAAACGGTGAATGTAGTTTGGTGTAAACTCACCGCTGCAGCCGAGGAGGCAGACGTGAAGGAACAGCGGTAGAAATGCTCCGCGTTGGAAAGCCATGTCTTTTTGCTGCTTGTCGTATCCAGTCCAAAACAAACTGAAGCTGAAGTGGTGTGTCGACGAGAAGTTAGCCAGCAGCCCGGAGGAGACTGAGGAGGAGGAGGAGGAGAGAGGAGGGGGGAGGAGGAGGAGGAGGAGGAGGAGGAGGAGGAGGGAGCTCAATTAGAGTCTCAGTCTGGCGGGGTTCTCCTATTGTGGGGCTTTCTGTGTGTGGTGCTGCTGCAGCAGCTTATCAGCGTTTAACCTCCCCTAAACTCACGCAGCATACATTGCTTCTTGGTATGAAGTCCTTTAAGGTCATGACTAAATAAGCACCTTATCGTGCCTCCACACCTTTTAACCTTAAAATCACATGGCCCGAATTCAGCGGAACAGGGACACTTTATTTGCATTTTCATAGTGGTTGAAGGTAATAAGCCCCTTTCACACATGAGGCTGAAATTTAATTTTGAAGGGGGGTAATAGTGAGGGGGGGCACACTGTAAACGTAAATACCCAGGGATCCAACATAGGGAAGGACTCCAAATTGCCTGAAAACCTGGTTTATTCTCTCTAAAATGTTTCATTAGCATTGTAAAACAAGTATTACTGTTGAGTAAATAATTTTACAGACTTTCTTGTATCTAAAATCCCCATAAAGCCTCTCGTGCATCAGTTTAACTATTGTGTTTTCAAGAATAACCAATGCAAATAAACCATCAGCAGCACCAGAAAACTTTAATAGTTATTATTTAACATTACGCCCTGTATTAAGACCAGTCATTCAATTTGAGAGTTTCTAGTATCTGTTTGAACCTTGCCTTTAAGTTCTTAAAGTTGTATTATTCTACTTCTGGTCTGGGGCAGAATGGGCCAGAACATGTTGGAAACTAACTCGCCTTAATTCTGCAAATAAAACATGATTCCACTGAAGTTGTGAGTAATACAGTAATCCTTTCTCAGAGTAAAGGTCACAGTAAGATGACTCCCCACCTTTGTCTCATGCCACAACGCAGTAATAATATCATAGAGAGCATATGCTGCAGACGTAGTGTTATGAACAACTGCAGATGCTTGGTTTACAGGTGTGACAATGGATGTATCAAAAGAAGGAAGGACGCCCTCCGCTTATGTAGCGGGCCCAGCTCTTTCTACTACATCAGTGATATTGGAACATGAGTATTTTCATTTCGTACCGGTGGAAAAACTGTGCAGTTAGTGCTTGAAGGAATCGTTTGACATTTTGGGAAATATGCTTATTTCTTTTGTAAATGGGACTCTCATATCTACAGCCAGCAGGCGGTTAGCTTAGCTCTGTCCAACGGTAATGAAGTCCACCTGTACCAGCACTTCTAATGCAAACAATAATACCGACACAAGAGCGGTAGGCTATTGATCCTCTCATTTAACTTTCAGCAAGAAAGTTTTTAAGTACAATTTTGAGGTATCTCCCTGTTTTATTCTACTTTGTACTTCCATGTCACTCTGTATCACACGAGTATATTGTACAACCATACTAACACATTAAAATTTGCATACAAACATACGATCAGTAAAATCCTAAAACATGAAAATCTTACAAGTTAAAGGTAATGGAGGTCATCACAGTGCAAATACATGGGAATAACAAGCTACTGTGACAGAGACACCGATCTCACACAGTTCTCACTTTTGTGGTTTAAAGTGTTGACACTTGACTGTGATTAACGAGACCGCAGCCTCGTGTTTGTTTGCTTGCTTGCTTGTTAGGCTGCACACCAAGTCGCCGCACCGCTCCTGACATGGATTTACTGGTACTGATGCAACAACTTCTACAGCTGCAGCACATGAACCTATATCACAAGCCGGTCTCTTATCTCTTGATTCTTTTTGGTTGCACCTCGCTCCAGGCTTTAAACCAAAAGGAGACTGTGCCTTTGAAGTTGTGACTTCTAAACTTTGGAGCTCTCGACATGTGATGTGAAACGCAGCTGAAGCCACACTGGTATAGACTTGAGTTTGTTTCATTTTACATCTACTTTTTTATGTATTTATCACTCTTATATTTTATAGTTTGATTGATTTTGAGACATCTGCTCCATAAACCTGTAACATGAATAAACTTTACTTAAAGTTGGTGTGTAAATGTTACAGCTAAATTCTCCTACCAACATATAAACCACAAACTCCCTTGGCTATCAGAAATCATACTGTATACACATACTGGTATCCTACTGTTATAAATCAGCAAGCCACCAGTAAAGACCATAGCAACCACTTTTGATGATCTATCAGCATTAAACACCTTAGCAACTGTTAGTTTTTCTAATACTTTCTGATGTTCTTGGCACACCCACACATCCTCTCCAGGAAAAATATAATCTAATTAATATTCTTCTTACTAAAAAGCAATCAAGACAATATCAATATTAGCATATCTTTCAACACTGCAGACAGTGTTCAGAGTGAGGACTGAGCAAAGGTTAGACACACTGGCCGCCTTCCAGTACAGTGAGCAAGGTTGTGGGTGTTTTCATCTCCAAGTGTAGAGTCACCTTGGTCAACAGCTGCAGCAGAAAAGCTTTCCTGGAGTTGTTCAGCCAGCTGTCCAGCGCCCGTCATGCATGCACCTACAGCTGTGGACACAACACGGACATTAGACATGGAGACGCAAATCCTGTGGTCACAAAACACTTATTAGCCCACGATAGGTTTAACAGAGAGTGCTTCAAAACACACCCAGTGTTGTGACAGTCTGATGGACTCGTCTAGCAGTGATATAGCAGGAAGTAAAAAAGAAAAAGAAAAAAGAAGGCGTGTACAGCGTCGCTTCCGATTATTAATCGTCACCAGACTGTACATCCAAAAATAAAAACAATTCTACTCCATGGATAATCACAACTGTTACTTCTTCAGTGTGTGAATGTATTATCAGAAGCCCAAACAACTGGATTTGTGACCTGCTGCTACATGAGGCAAGTTTGATCCCTTTGCAGATTATCATAAGTAAGTATAGGTAAAGCAAAGATGCCTTGAAATTTAATTATATTGAAGACAGCTGTGATTGATGAGTTTCAAAACGTTTGTCTTTCATTTGGTAAATTAAATTAAAGTGAGAAATACACAATAAAATGTTTGTTCTGTTTTTGTTCGGGTGTGGTTGTTTTTGGAGTAATGTAGAGATCAAATATCTGAAATGTATTTTAACCCAGTGGTTCCTCTGAAAATGAAACAATCTCTAGTTCTGATTCCTCATCACAGGCTCACACGGTCCTCATGTGTTTTGTTTTTTGAAAAAGGAGAAAGTATCTGGTATTTCGCAACAATAAAGGCAAAAAAAAAGTTAAATAAAACTTTTTAAAAAAGCACTGAACTTTGTTAATTCCAATTTGCTAATGTGACTGAAATACAGCTGAGGGCTCAGAAATAGCTACTAAGAGAGACCTTTGGGTTAAGATTACTTTGTCACCCAATTTTGAGTAACAGACCTTTAAAATTTTCTGTATAATCCCTTTAATCGTTTCGTGACCATGTGACCACTTTCTTTAGGACGCTGCAGGAAGTCTGCAGTCCGGGTTTTGAACCACTGCTCCTGAGCATTAGCGAACATTCCAGTGTGACAGACTGACCTAGGACCTACAGTATATGAATCATAACTCAACCAGCATTTGTCACATCAAAATGAACCTAATATGAGCTTCATGCTGAAAAGAGGACGGCAGCAGCTGCACACATGTGTAAAAAGCGAATCTTGCACCTCATATCAGGGAATATTTGTTTTGGATCTGAGCCAAGTTCTCTCCACTCTGGAGGAAACCATCTCTCATATGAAACCTATCTAGCCCTTACTCATGAGACATGAGTCTAACCAGGCTCCTCATGAAAAAGGGGTTTTGCAACTGTTGGCCCACACATTTTCTCTTTTGTTAATGCCTGTAGCTCACTGTGCTCTGGCTCTTTCCTCCTCACCCTGAAGCATGCCCTAGATACCACATTCCTAAAGAAATCTAAGCTCAGGCCCCTTTTGATGTTTAAAGCCTTGCACCATTCAACATTTTTATTGAAAATCTCAAGATACTTTCTATCTAATTGATTTCATTGGTACGGGTTTATTTTACAGGTCAACTTTTCCAAATAATTTCTTGAAATTTTCCTGGAAAGATGTGGTTTGATACTGATAAGAGGAAAAATAAAGAGAAGGCTCTGAGATTGTTATCATAGTTAGTTCATTTAGTTGTTGTGGTAATTTCATTACTGACATCCAGATGAATTTCCATGACTCCAATTGAATATTTATCACTCATTCAAGTCTCGAGGTTGTGGCAGCTTAGAAATAAGGAACCGATCAGTCTCTATTTGACCCGTGATTCGTATCAAATCAAACGTCTCTTTCCAAGACGCTTCTCCAGGAGAAATAAATTGGACTTTACAGACCTGTAAAATAAAGTGCCACCATTTATTCTATCATCTTCAACATACTTGAGAATTTTAATATGGACCGCAACAGCTGGTACGAAACACTTGAAAGTGCTGTTCAACACGAGAAGAACAGCCAAACCTTTTCAAAAATTATGACATAGGTTTTGTGTAGTATTAAAGTTAAAAAGCCTCATTTTGAATACAGAAATACACATAACACAGCTGTTGTCATTAACCTGTAGTGATGACTGTTGGTAGGAAGCAGCAGTCCCTCTGTGTCGTAGACGTACGTCTGCAAGCCTGTGACTGAGGATCTGCTGTTACTAACTCCTGCCTCATTACTCAAATCTTTTTTCCCCCCCTTTCCCTTTTTTCTCTTTGGTCTGAAGCACAATTCCCTCTGCACTGAAGTAATTTCACTGCTAACTCTGCTGTTGTGCCGGGCAGGGTGTGGACAGGCATGTGCTGCGCCCGTGACAGATGGTATGGTCGGCCACGTCTTTTCACCTGCCATCAGAGAGGAGTTTCACCAGGAGAGAATAACATGCCGGATGTTCATGCGATCCCCTCAAGCCCCACACCACCCCTCTGTGGAGGCGCTCTCATAACTCAGCTTTGACTGGACTTTTTCAGTCAGAGCTCCTGAATTTTAAAATGTGTTGCCAGAAGACCTCAGGCATCAAGTCAATCTCTTCTTAAAACCCCCTCTCGTATCAGATTTCCCTTCTTTTTTAAAGTAGTAGTAAGTAGTTGTACCATTATCCTCATTGTTATTGGCATTATTTAGGGTACAGACTTAAATGTGGGAAAGGTGTAGCATCAATATTTCAATATTAATGCAACCTGAAAACATAACATGTAGCAGAATGAAGCAACATCATCGTGTCAGGTTTGTCTCTCTATGCTATTCAAATTCAACAAGGAAAAAAAAAAGTTATGGTTTTGGTGCACTCATGTCCAAAAGTTTTGGAGTCATGCTGACTGTGGGTGCTGTTATACTGCAGTAAAAATCTATACTTGTCTCTTTAAATCTTGGCTCACAGACATGAAGGTTTGGGCCACACAAATATCACTGGCCTTTGGAAATGAAGGCTGTTTTATAAGAGGGGAAAGAAAGTCAGAAGCTCGTGTGAAAAAGTCTTTGAAGTGGGCAGTAATCCCAAACCCCATCTGAAATATTTCTTTTCGCCTGTAATGGAGAAGAGAGGCAGAAAAAAAAGAAAAGAAAAAGATGATTCCCCTCTGCCAAATCTTTCTTCTACTGTATTTTAAATCAGCAGCACCGCTTTGTTATATCCCTCCCCCTCACTTTTGTTTTGCTCCTTCTTTCTCTTTATTCTGGCCATCTCCAGTGTTGCTGTGCAGAGAAAGAGGGCACGGGAGGAGAAATAATGGTGTCACACTGAAGATTTAATGGTCAGACGTGATTAAAATGCAAGTATGTTGTTTACACAAATTCAATCAAACCTGAAGGAGGTCAGGTGTCAGAGGAGATGATACTCACTTTCCTGTCAACTTACTAAGGTCCACAAGAATCCCACAATCCCCCAAGTTTTTAATGATCCATCAGCATGTCAACTTGGCTTTTCAACTATTAACTCATTTTAAATTATTTGTGTGAGAAATGAGGTTGAAGATAAAATCTAATATACTGAAATTTGAGATTCAACCTTTTATCGATTGATGGGTTGGAGATGATGTGTTGTATTTTGGATTTAGCAGGTTGTAATGTATGTTTTGTATTTGTTGTCATTTATATTTTTCATGTAAACTTTAACCTATTATTGAAGTGTGTCTTCAAAAGTCAATAGCAATGTTTTTATTCACATGAATAATCAATGGACTATTTCTAAAGAAACTGGAAACAACAACAGACACCATCCCAATGAATGCAAAACAGGAATTATGAACGAATGAAGAGGTGTGAGAAAGTCACAGTAAGCTGTTACATGACGAGCTTTGGGCTATGAAGACCCCCCCACTCTTCAAACTTATCTTTAACTGATAAACCAATTACTGACTTTATTAAAACAAGGCGAGTTTGTTTGGCTGCACTATAAAATTATTCAGTAGTAGAATTAAACAATTGTTGTTAACACCAGTAACTTCAAGTGTTAGGCAAACAACCGGGACCAAAAACTTTAGGGTTATAACTTATAACTATATTGAACACTGTCATGAGATAACAAGCCTCTGTACTTAATCATCTACAAGCATTTCATCATTCAGCTGTAACTGGGAGACAAAGGAGTAAAGAAGTTGGACTTCACATAAACTTAAGGAGATTACTCCAAGGGTTTAGTATCACACCTCCATAAAGTTGGGAGATGGTAAAAAATTGATGCTGCAGAAATTGTAATAATATTGTGAATTCAGCTCCAAGAGCACTGGGTCCTACATTTCCCATCATACAGCCTGACAGTGTGTATTTATGATACCTTCTCTGCCCAACCTTTATATGCAAGACCAAGGGCTCCTCTAACATAATTACCATCACCTAAAATAATGATGACCACTGCTAATGTGTCAATCAGTTACACCAGCCTCTCTCAGTACATTCTTCAGACCAGGATGTCATGTTAAGTAACAAAGGGTTAAATACAGTATATGCAGCGTGCCGTGTACATGAATACTACACAAGTATAACTGTAGTGGCTTTGAAGAGTTCAAAATAGAAATGAAATAAAATTTTAGCCCTTGTGTTGGACGACATACGGGCAATCGTCCAATGGCATAAAAAAAGTCTTTGAAGTAGTCGAGAGATTGTACTCAAGTTTATCATCATCATCATCATCATCATCATCATCGTCATCGTCGTCGTCGTCATCCATTTCCCTGCAGCCTGGAGTGAGCCCACACACTGGCTGCTCTACTCACACAGATTGGGGGCAGAGTGTTTCACCACAGGGGTGCCAGACGAAGTCAAGGACCGGTGGTTTGAACAGACTCTGTCAGAAGAAGGGGTGGGAATGTAAAAAAAAGGACTCCGCTCACTGAAAAAATGCCAGTGCGCTTGAAGGGCATTTCTCCCCAATTTGAGAACCCGATTTTGAAATGTGGTTTGTGCTGAGCAAAGAAAAAAAAAGATTTGTCTATAACTATAAGAAAATTACAGCAATCACACTAATAAGGCTTCAAATGGGAAGAGGAGGATTGCTCTGCCAGAAACGACATCATTGAGGATTCTTGCGTGTGTTAACTATTTTTACTGCCCAAGCTGGTATTCAGACTGAAAATAGCACTGCATTAAAAAAAAAAAAGTATGCAAGCAAAGCTCACCATGTATCAACACAGTGCATCACACACAAAGACTTTAAAAGTTTGGCTAGAGACGATAGAAAAGAGAAGTGTTAAAATCTGCCTGGCTGGGCCTTTAATTAGCGTATTACCACACCATTCATGTTTACTGCTGTAGTGATTATAGCTCAGAGAAAAAGATCCTATGATGTGGTGGTCTCATCACTGTTCTAAATTAACCTCATATGCGCAAGGCTGCTGGCTTCTGCTGCGACTAGGCTACATCTTCTCCTACTTGTCGGAGTAGCAGTAGCGTAAACTGGCAATGGGATAAGAGGAAAAGTCCAATTAAACTTATTTAACAGTAACTGCATGCCATGAGTTGTTGCGCTTCAATAAATGTTGCAGTGGCACATGCATTTCTTTGCTTTGTCACTTTTTCTTTTGTGCTGCATCACATAGATGTGTGTATCCAGGAACCAGAACTTTTCATCCAGTTTTCAACGTTAAGGAACATGTGGAAACATCAGTCAACCTCGGCATGCAAAGGGTGAAATATAGGACAATATGCAGTTCATGGTAGTAGTGAGGAATAGAGTTGGTGCATCAACACAAATCAGCAAAAAAAAAAAAAAGGCCTAAGGTCAAAATGACAACATTGGCAGACGCTTTAATTAGAGTTGTTTAAAGTAATGACTTACATTTGGATGAATGAATATGAAATGCATGATGCGCTCATAGAGGTATTCATTATTCAACAAAAATAATTTGATTTTTTTTATGTTTAAGAATTACGTATTTGTTTTTCCCTTCAACTATCTGAGCGTTAAACATTATAGAAGTGATCCCAGGGAGCATATATGCTTTTACCTTGCATTAGCAGTGGTGAAGTTTCCTGAGCTGGAGGATTTACTGGAACACTACGAAGAATCATTGGTTATACTACCCAGAGTTTTCTGATTGGATTACAGTTGTAGCTCTGTGTGTGCTTGTGTGGCGGCGTGTGTATGTGCACGTTTGTGTGTGTTTTTGTAAGGCAGAGGGCATAAATGGGTTATGGGACCTCTGGATGTTTTTGGGGGAGGGGTAACTGATTGTACCTCCTGCCATTGTTCAGATCTCATGACAGAGTTTGCCCTGAAGGGGGCCGTCATGTTACCATTGACCCCTTGGAAAGATTGTTGCCATGGCCACAAGACGCCTTAATGAACTAATGAATCACTCTGGCACACCTCAGACACATCAGTGTCTCATTGAGGGCACAAGGGGAGGGAGGGAGGGACGGGGCGGAGTCCACGACTCCATATAGACACAATACAGAGTTTGGTTAAAGCACTCCGAAGGGACCCAGGTGGCCAATTGCTCCCAAATGCAGTGAATCAAAATTCTGTCAGGGCAGCTCTTAATCACCAGCAGACAGCACACTTCACATTCATTCTTCTCTGATTACATTAACAAGACATCTAGGACTGAGCCATCTATTTTCTACCCACATAATGGAGAGACTGCAGCCACTTTTGTGTGCGCAATGCTACTGCATGTGCAAATCTTCCCTGTAAGACATTCTGTCCGATACTCCATCAGAAAAAATAATCACATTCCACATTAAAGGAATAGTTCAACAGCGTTGAGATGAGAACGTCGATACCTCCCTCATGTCTGAGCAGGAGTCAGGATGTGGTTCGTCTAGCTTTAGGGGCAACTATACTCTGTCCGGAAAGTCCCCCCACACCTTTCTGATGCTGGGTCTTCTACTTTTAGTAGAACATTTACATAGTGGAGCTAATTCTGCCAGGTGCAGTGACTGCGTATCCTGATGTCTTATGCTTATATGGTTTGGTACCACTGTGCCTTTACAGAGACAAACCAAAACCTGTGCTCACCAACCAATATCAGGTAAACCACGTGAGAGCTCGAGAAGCTGCACAGAATTACTGTGCAGATTGATAAACGGTTGATCGTCAAACAAGTAGTCACATCGCGTAATTCCCTCTAAACCACAAATTGTCGTTTTTACATTTCTGTTTGTGTACAGATCTGAAGGTGTAGTCTGACCCTGATGCAAAGGAAAAACAAGTACAACCCATACAGTATAGCTGCGCATCTTTAGGAGACTCTTTAGAGGCCGTTATGACAAGATGAGTATCACATGATAAATTAGCACAAGCTTCTTCACTGACTCTGATCACCTTCTTGTAGTATAAATAGCTGCAGCCTGATTAGCGAAGCTACGGAGAAGCAGCCTTTACAGATGCCTTTGACTGTCTCGCTGTGACCACTAGCTCTGACTAACCAATTTGCATATTGAGATACCATCGCAGTGCTTGCAGAATTCAGATAGCAAGAAAGCTTATTAACAGCAATTTTAAATGCAAAAGGCCTGATAAAAGATGTCATTATCCAGATAACATATCTAGATACAGATCACATGTTAATAGTGAGGTGGAAATGGGGTCATAAAGTGTAACCTGAAGATAGTGCTACAGACCAGTGGGAAGGGTTTTAAGCTACAGAGTTGGATGGGTTTGATACTACAGAATTCATTTTGATATTTTTTTTATTCTCAATAAAACATCACTTAATGCAGGTTTAACACTTATTTCTGTTAATATTGCAGGTAATTCTCTAAAGTGGATTAAAAACATAAACCCAGAAAGGGAGTGCTGCTCCTACAGCCAACTCCTCCATTAAACACACAATACAGACAGTTATAGTTCAAATGAACATTGACATTTCTCCCTAACAATAAACACTGTCGCTTTAATGGCGGTGTCTCTTGAGTAGTTACACATGTTCAGTAATCCTGGTAAATTTAAATCAAAAAAATAAAAAAAACAGCATCTGAACTGAAGAGCTGGAGCCTTCAGGCAGCTCTGATAAGGCAGCTTTCGACTCCCTCCCTCCTCAGCCACATTATGTCGACAGCCCTTTCAGCTGTTTACAGCTTCGCGGACAAGAAATAAGAGATTAACTGCTCTTTTCTGGGGTTTTTTTTTTCTTCCTCACAAGCTGAAAACCTGCACTTCTAATGTGTATTTACAAAATGTAAGCAATGTCTTCAGCAGACCCGGTCACAGACCTTTTACCTTCTCACACACTGATGTGAGATACTGTTTCTTGTTTATGCATTAAATGGTATATAACAGAGGGTCAAGACTGGCCCCCTTGAAATTGGCCCCCTGCAACTTGAGTGGCAACCCCAAGTGCAGTTGCTAACACCATTAACCTTAAACCATTCAATCATCCAATCACATAAAAAAGTCAACTGTGCAGTATTCCCAGAGCTGTTAACTATTCCGCTTCCCTTCGAAGTGCAGGTCAAAAGTGTGTGTAGGTTTTTATCCTCACTGATCATCAGAGAGTATTTAGCAGACTTGATTACACACAGTCCATTCTTATTCTGTATTAGTCATTCTGCTGCAAGCAAACACACCCTCCTCTAACCTCTTATTATTGGTTTAGCTGAAAGAAATTGTTGTCCTGGACATTGACTACAAACCCCATTGTTTTGTGCGGGTTTATTGTTCTTCTGTTGTACTATTGGTACAGTCTTTATGTTTTTATACAACTGAACTGCAACAGCAAATACGTTATGTAGGAAAAGTTAATTGCGAACAGATAATGTCTACATACACACACACGGCCTTGCAAATCTGCTGCTATTAAAAGAAAGTTACCTCTAAATGTAATCCAGCCAGCAATTACTGTTCCTTATTTGTATGAGACAGGGTTGACTTTTGTTTCCCTCCCTGAGCATCACAGACAGCTGTGAGACAGCAGTGGCCCTGCGGTTGCTTTGTCCAGTACTGTTTTTATAGTCTGAGGCATCTTGCAGCTGCCAGCCTTTAGGTTTGTACAGTTTTATTAGACTTAGGGTTTTTGTTTGGTGTTTTATTTATAGGGAGTGAGCAATGCTCTAGCTGCAATGTGCTAAATTTGGCAATGCTATTGTAGAAAGCCAGAATTACATGAGTTGAAAAATGTCGGCAATTGACTTTAAAAAAAAAAAAGAAAAAAGAAAATATAAACATTACACTTAACCTAACATCCCTGTTCAGACAGTTGCATCGGAAAGCTGGCTCAATTTTAAATGACAACCTGCACCCTCTGAACATTTCAGCTTCTTCCTTCTGGATGAAGTTTCATGGTCCCAAAGTGCAGAACAAAACGGTGCAAAGAGAGCTTTGTTCCAGCAGCCATCTCTCACATGAATAAGCTGTAGTAACACTGCATGGAAGAATTGTTAAATTAATCAATTCATTTACCTTGTGATGATGTTGTCTCTGTGCAGGAAACGGTTGATTGGTCTCTGCATTTTGTAAACCCACGTTGGTCTCCACCTATAAATTACACATCAGTCTCTTAGTGTTGCAATATAACTGACATTTAAGTTTTAAAGCCTAGTTTGAGGAAGTGGCACAATTAAGAAAAAATGTAGAATCCCCAAAAAAACCATAGTGTGGAAACATTTTAGAATATGACCAAATGCAAAATGGGAAAGACAATCAAATTAAAGTTGTATTCAAACTCAGTCTATGTAAACTAAATGTAAATGTATTATTTTTAATATCGTCATTAACATTAAAACATTATTCATGATTACACAGAACATGATAAACATCCCTGGTGCTAATTAGAAGGACTAGATAAAACACCAGACCAATGTAGCAATCAGTAACTTCAGTCATGACGCTCCAAATCAAATAGTTGGCTACTGAGCTCCATTAATCACTGGAGGGTTTTCTAAGACGGTCATTTAGGAACAGAAAGTTTGAAAGGAAAAAATAACAATCAGTGAATTTCATAGTTATCAAGCACATTGAGCGCTACACATGTCCACCCTTATTGAAGTAGAAAAAACTACAGCAAAACGTACAGGAAGCACAGCTAACAGGACCTTCTTTCCTTTAGCACTTTAGCAACTTAAAATAGGAGCTAATGCTACACTTGTACTGTCCAAAAATGAGAGCTTCAGCAACTAATGCTAAAGTTAGTAACACTGCACTGCTTAGCTTCACACTAGCCTTCTCCAAGAGTTAGGAGCTAAAGCTAGCCTTGTAATACTCGAGTTAGGAGCTAAAGCCATATCTTTGAAATTTTATGGTCAAAAATCTGAGCACCTTCATCCTCCACACTTACCATGGACTCCATTTCCAGTTCACAAGGGGGTTGCACCCAAACACTTCCCTCTTTTAAGCTCTTGCTGATGTCATCAATGATGTCATGGGTTATACCATGACTGTGGAGGTCCTCATAAGTTTAATATACCGTTTAAATGAGTATTTGTCTGATTTGGAGCAATTATACAGTTTGTTAACAAAATTACGAGTTTGCACTGCTGCTGTTTAGTGATAAAAGTACATTTTTGTCAATTAATCTTTGTAAATGAGATAGACTTAAACCCCCTGAATGGTTTGAAAGTTTGGTTCTGCCCAGGCTAATTGTTGAGTGGAGACACTATATAACCAGTTGTTCCTTCTCTGCTGAGCGAGAACGAGGTCTGTGCAGGTGGGAGCTTTATGGTGGCTGTGTCATGCCTAATGCAAATAACTTTGATGCACCCAAAGTTAGCAGCTATTTTATTTTATCTATCTGCGTAGGCTGTATGTAGCAGTTAGTTTAGCAGCTACTATTACCTTTTCACTGGTGTAGTGATCAGAAATAGCAGCTTTTTGCTTTTCTTTTGACTGTAGCTGGGATTGTTTCATATTTATCCTATTTTATGTTCTTTTCTTTCTGTCCTGTCAAATCCTGTTTTCACCTCATATGCACAGGTAGAGAGAACATGAAGCATCATTTGCATTTATTTAGAGCCTTTGTTTCAAATGTGTGTATTCTCATTGCTGCTTTGTTTTGTTTTATTTGGTTGTTTACACCTCAGCTTAGCGTGGGAGCACATGATGATTTAAAAGGGAAATGGTAACCAGGGGAAACTGGAAATAGCAGTGACCAGAATTCAACAACAATGGCTGTAGAGAAAGGAACAATGACAGCTGCGGCAAATGGAGGCTTTAGACGCCTTTTTTATTCTTTTTTTGTTTTGTTTTTTTTGTGCTGAAAAAAATGGAAACAAAGGCAATAAACAGGATGTTGTAAAGAAAAGCTTTTCAACAAGGCAACACAAGCAGTGATGTGATATTTTAAACCTGTCACAGCGGGGGGCTTTTGTGTTCCAATTTGTTTCTATGACCAACTTTGTAGCTTCTCAGCTTCAATGGGAAGCAACCAATCCATCATTAGTTTTTTTTTTTTTTTTTAATATTTGATATAGGCTTCTGTGACAGACTCAATATCACCATGTAGAGTCTTAATGACCTCAGAATGAGTTTATATTGCACATTAAATTTGCTGTATTTAGGAAAAGACTATTAAACCGAGTTTAAATTTCACAGAGTTTCGTAAAGATACTGCACAACCTATGAGAGAAACCCCCATCATCAAAATACCAAATGAGTTTAATTATCTCTGTTCTTCCTCTAGAGTTCAAGGACTTGGAGAATAAATGCCAGGCAACCCTGACTCATGCTCTGGAGGCTCATGGTGGGTCAACACATCATTTCACGCTGTTTGTTGTCCTTTCAGTTGTCACCCATGTGTATGTGGCACCTATTAAATGCTAATTGTGCTAATTCAAAGTCATATTTTAATTAAGACAATTTCTTTTTAGGTCTTATTATTTCAAAGTGGATTCTGGGTGAAGTGAAGTTATGAGTCTTAAGAAAGGTGAGCACACACACACACACACACACACACACACACACACACACACACACACACACACACACACACACACAAAAGTAAATTGCCACACTTCATCACAAAATCACAGCTGTACTGTCACATTGACAATGCAAGTGTTTCCTTCTGCGACTCTCTGGACCTCTGTGTATGTGCTTGCTCAGTGAACGTGCTGCACCTGACACACTGACTGCGCGCTGCGGGAGGCCGCGGGCTGTTTATTCTGCACGTTGCAGGGTGATTGTATTCAATCAGACACAGGACAAAATGTGTTGTGATCAGTTTTCTCTCGGCTCAGCCCAAATTGGCCATCTGGCTTACAAGAACACACGGTGTGTGTGGGAGTGGCCCTATTGACCCACTTCATTGTTCATCTTTTGGCCCCTGAGGGCCGAATATTTTCTATATGTGGGTCAAGGACTCTGTGGGATGCAGTTGTGTATGATGATTTATATGGAACCGCAGTGTGTTTTTAATTGTCTGTATTCGCTGTGGATATATTGATTTGTCTTTGTTTTCTGACTTAAACGAATTTGTCCACATTAGAGTGATTTGTGGTCATGGTCTTGACACCAAAGAGGAAGTAAAGAGTGCATTACGATTTCCATATAATGACAGTCATGTGGTAAACCTTCTATCTCCAATTTCCAGCTCATTGCTTGTAAATATTGTGATATTTGATTCACATATCTCACTTCCTAGAGAAATATCTTGCTCTCTTCAGCTGAAAACTATCTCCACAATGAGATTCCTGCCCTTCAGAGATGTGGAAAAGGTTGTAGAAGCGTGTCAAAACTGTCCTTTAGACTTGTACAGCTCTCTCCGTTCTGGCCTCAGTCACACGCAACTCCCACACTTCCAGCTAGAATGAAAACACAGCTGATAGATTTCCTATTACCTTATGAACCTACGTGTGGTTTCAGGACAGGCTCTTCTCGCTGGTCGCAGGTCCAGTTTCTACCTGCTGATTTAATGCATTTGCTTTCAGGGATGTATTTGATTCACACAAAATTGCAATTGCTGTTGCAAACAAACATTGTCTGTGGATCTGTGGATTATGCAAACTAACTGACAGAGACACTGTTTTCTGGAAAAAGATATGTTGCTGCTGAATATTTAAATGTAGTTCCTCAACACTTTGGGAACCACAAACTAAATTCTTGTGGTGACAGAAATTGCACAGACAGATGTCTCATGTATGAAACGTAAAATAAAACCAATAGGAGGGATGCTACTAGGGGAAGTTTGGGGGAATCGACCTTAAAGTTAGTGTCACTGTCACAACTTATACTGTGTTCATTTTTACATTTTATCAAGTCATAACCTCTGCTCTGGCTCAGTGGATATCAGTGCTGGTGCCCACAACTGTTGTATGGACTGCCTTAAAATTCGGTGCACACATTTATGATCCCCAGAGTATGAATCTCAGTGACTCTGATGAACCTCCAGCATTTCATCTAGCGCCATCATCAGGTGAAAGATTTAATTCATCCAGTACTACATGCAAAACTGATGTCTTTCCCATCAGCCTCCACTCCGATGTGTTTACTGCTAATTAGCAGATGTTAGCATGCTCTCACTCTAAACTAAGATGCTGAACATGGTACGTGTTCATTGTGAGCATGTTGCTGTTAGCATTTAGCTCAAAGCGCCACTGTGCCTGATCACAGCCTCACAGAGTTGCTAGCGTAGCTGCTCTTCAGTTTTTTTAAATAAACATATGTGTCAAATTATCTTTTATCTTTTCAATGAAAATTAAATGATGGTATCATCATATAAAATATAGGCCTAAAAATGATTGAAAATGCAAATACATAATATATGTAATGTAGGCAATGATTGAAAATACTTTACTGTATAAATGGAAATATAATAAAGCGCATAATACAATAAATATTTAAGATACAAGAATTAGTTGTAAAGGTGAAAGTTGTTATGCAGAATAAAGGATCTTGTTGTCATGCATTCATAAAAGCAGGATTACATCTCTACATTGTATTGGATATGATATGGGCTACTGTAAAAGTTATCTTTCTTTCATCAGCACTGCGCTGGAGGGATTTTAAGGTCTGACTCCATTGTGACAAAGAAATATTTTGAGCTGCAAAAGACACTTGGCAGCACATAGCCTGTTCCAAAATGCTGTTTGATGGTTCAAAAAGAGGTAAAAATGTTAAGGCGCATGGCAAGCAAGTCTACTCCTCACTGTCTGCTTTTTTTGTGGTTGCTATAGGAACCTGCCGTCCAAACCCCCAGAAAGCCAGAATGTGTGTAATCAGCTCTACAGAGAGGGGGGGAAGTCCTGCTAGGGTTACTCCCAAAGAGCCGTGTTAAAATAAAGATGAATTCTCTTTTTTCTTTCACACTCTGCAGGCCATGAAGATATCTCTCTCTCTCTCTCTCTGTCTCTCTTAGATTTCTTTCTCCTCACACTCTCATTTAACAAGTGGATGTAATCATGTTCCTCTCTTATTAAATATGCATATTTAATTTGGCACTCAGTTCATGAATCAAGAGTGAAGGAGTTGCTGTCGTGGGGCTAAATTTACTAATGAGGAATGGAAAGATCTGACTCTCATAGCTCTAAGAACATAGAGCTGTGATTTCTATAGGGCCCTTATTTTGTTGAATCGTTCACTGAAATGATATGCATGTATTTCACTTCCCCTTCTCTGATTGGGTAAATAATCCAATCCATGTGCATGTATCTTGAGGAAGAATCTTCCAGACTGGCTGCTGCTTGTCTGGATTGTGACTCCCACTCTCTTCTACAGAGAGCGGGACATGTGCCAGAATTGAGTCAGGGCCTCAGGACATGTTCACACCTGTTTGGATTTATCCAAACCTCTGAGGATATTCTCCTTAAGTTCTTTTCATTTGGGCAGATGAGGACAGATGTGATTTTAAAGTCAGGTACACACCACAAATTAGATGCAAGACAACAGGTCAGTGATGTGTCTAATGACTCACTTCTCTGTCAAAGTCAAAGTATGTGACCTGGAGCAGGCAGCCGGCAGCAGAAGTTGGCTAGCACAAGCATGTAAGAGTTAAACACTTCCAGTGAAGAATAATATCCAGTTTCCCCTTTTATTTAACCTTACATTTACAGTAGCAGATAATAGCCCCCCCCCCCCCAGAATTCAAGGAATGAAAGCATCACAAAAGAAAACAAAAACAGTATCTCTGTGAGCTTTCCAGTCTTAGACCTCCATGTGTCAGATTCACCTCTTCTGTCAGATGGAAGCTGCCCTTCTCTTCCATATATGCTCCCTGAGAGAAAGCTTCTGTATTTCGGACCTACTCAACCACAGATACCCCCCCCCCCCCCCCACTTCGCCCTTCCTGCTGCTGCTAGAGTTGTTCCCAGGCCTGTGAGAGAAGGTGAGCGCAGATAAGAGGTCTTTATCTGGGTCCCACAGGGAGGCAGGTTAAGTTTGCGGTGAAGGTTTGACATGGCGGCCCGTCTGCTTGCTCTAGCTGTTGCCTCCCTCCTCCTCCACCTCCTGATGCGAGGCTCAGGCTCAGTCCCCAATCCCCATGTCCTTGGGCTCATTCTTGACGGCCCCCACTGCTCAGGCTTTAATGAGAAAGATGAAAGAGGTGCAGGCTGGGAGAATACCCAGCCCTCCTCTTCCCCATCTACCACCCCATTCACTTTGCTCCTCGTCACATTGGTTCAGCCCAGCCTCGCTCTCACTGGCCCTGCAGCACTAACTCATCCAAGACTTTTTGCTGGGGTGGGGGAGAAATTCTACTGTAATAAATTGGAACTGAGGCTGGTTTCCATTTTAAATTTTTCAGGTATTATTCTCTCTGATCTTATGTGCAAATTTCTTTCCATCCTGCTTTGTGTTCTGGCACTCTGCCTCTACTGTAGATATGTTTAAATCATAAAGCCCCAAAAATGCAGCTGTATCCAAACCTTTTCATTCTTCTCTCTATTATAAGATCCAGTGTTGTCCGTAACAATTTTATACTGGTGAAGATAATGATGGTGGTCATGAAGTTTTTATCATTGTATCTTCTATTTAAATATTTCTGCATGTGCTTGCAAGACATTAAATTCAAAACAATTCAAGTTATACAGTATATCAGCATTATCTCTCAGCTCTTTGGTTAAAAATGCCAGTACTAGTTACAGTTACACACATTATACTCTGGATTTAAAGTCAGAAATCTCTTTGGCAGCATGAAAAGGTGCTTAATTATTTTATGCACTAAATTACATTGTAAGGTCTCTCTCTGGCACGGGGATACTGCTGTTACTTCTTTACAAAAAAAAGAAGTCGTCAGATTAACATTAAAAAAGTATCTAACTCCAGAGTCCTGAGTCTTCCCACTGTGGCCTGATAAGTACGCCAATTATTCTGAGTCATTCACTGATTAGTAACATTCACGTGAATAATAATCACTATATTTAAACACCTCCTCATCACTCAGAGTCCTGCAGCACCAGACTGGTATCACCCTCAAGAGACGTAACCCATCTGGAAAAATGAATCCCACATTCCCTGTAAAACAGGACTTTAAATAAAGAGAAGAGTGATGGTTTTTATCCAAAAACAAAAAAGATGTGTAGTTTTGATGGATGAAATCTACTCAGTGTATTTGCATAGACAGGATCTGGGTAGTGTTCACTGTCAGCCGCTACAATTCAATGCTTTCACCTTGTGGTCATTTGGATGTAATGCAGTAATGCACAGAGTGCTTCAAATACACTTTAGAGTACATGTTTGCAAGGAGCAAGGTTTGTAGATTTTGTCCACAATCACATTTATTGGAATCATCATCAAGGATGGGACTGATCATTGTTTAAAGAGAGGTTTGAAAAACTGTGAACCCATCATTTAAATGTCTTTTGTTCCCCCACATAGATTTAAAAAAACAAAAAACACACACATTACAGGTAGGTATAATATGTATTAGAACATCTTAGCGGCAGCAGAGTGATAAGATAAAATATATTCACCCATGATAAATACAGTTTCCACCTGTAACCTGAAGTTACCTTCTGTAACAGAGAACACAAGAACAAGCGGGGATTTGAAGGAGTGTTTTATTGAGCACTTTCTGAAAGGCTAAAACACGGAGCAGCTGCTGAGCAACAAACTGTAGATTTCCCTAAATAAATATAACGCAAATAACATTATATTTTTATTCAGTAACACTTCCTTATCAGAAATGTAAAACTCTGACCAAAACAGACAATCCTACTGAAACAACCTCACACTATTACTTAGTAAGAACCTGCCACAGTTGTTTGGGTTTTTTTTTTGGCCAATCACTGTGTTTAATGTCTTTGGCCTAAACACACATCATTTACCAAAAAATAAGAAATCAAAAGAACTTGAGATGAAAAGGACGTTGATAAAAGTAGCAGTGCATGTAAATGGTCCACAAGGACAACAAAAGTAACATTGACAGAGAGCTCTAAAGAGAATATTAGAGCTATGGTAACTGTTCCATAAACACATTATTCCAGTCTTTATAAGGTCTTGGACTTGTCCTGGTTGTTTATGTATTTCTGGTAAACCACTCCCAGCGTGGTGAAGAAGTTTCCCATGAAGAGCACCATGTAAGAGCAGCCGCACATCACAACCTACGCCACAGGAAGATGATGAACAAATACATCAATAAATAGCTCAGTCAGAGACTCGCAGAAATTTAAATACAGGAAGTATGGTATCACACAAGCGACTGTCTGTATCTGTTTACTGCACATAACGTAAAATGAGCCATCTAACTGAATGTTGCACATAATGACTAAATGTACATTAACAAACCTGCCACTCTTTACACTCTGGGAGCTGGAACATCTTGAAGAGTGTTATACCGTTGTAAAGCTGCCAGAACTGTAAGAGGAGGAACAGTCAAAAATCAAAGATAAAAAGAATTTTAATCTGAATCTCAACCTCATTTACAAATCTACAATCTTTTAAATTTTTTTAATAGAAATGCAAGTAAGTAAAGCAGTGAACACTGATAAGAGACACGATACTCACATGACCAAAGAACAGGAAAGGAAGGAGGAAGGTCAGGCCTCTCCACATCCAGGACTGGAAACCCTCTGAAGACCAGGAGAGAAGAGTCAGTGAGCTGAGATTAACTCCATCTGTCATTATCATTACACTCCAGGATATTCCTCCTGCCTTACTACAATTCATACAAGAGTGAAACACATAGACATGACAGACAGAAAGCATGAAGTAAAATAGATGCATAAAATAAATATTTTTGATAACGATCCTCAAGACTAAAAAATACAAAAATGGTGACCAATATGTGCTGAGTCTACAGCCTCATGTACTTAGACACAGTAGGACCTTGAGCTGAATGCAAACGTGCTTACAATAACAAGGCAGGTATAATATTTACCATGTTCTCCATCTTAGTGCATTAGTGTGCTGACATTTAGTAATTAGCACAAAACACAACGTACAGCTGAGGCTGATGAATGATTTAGTCATGAACCAAAGCGTTGTACAGATTTAAATTTTGACCTGACGATGGCGCTAAATGAAAAGTCAGGGGGATCAGCAAAGGACTTACCATTCATCCTGAGGGGAACATGAATACCTGTACTAAATTTTGCGGAAATTCATCTCAAGAGTTGTGGAGACACTTCACTCAAAACCGCAAATGCGAAACTGCTGATGGCGTGATATAAAAAAGCGATGGGATGGATTCATCCTCTGTGGACCATGAATGTCTGCAACAAACTTCATAACCATCAGGCGAATAGTTGTTGCGATATTTCAGTCTGGGCTAAAGTAGTGGGTTGATGTGCTTACCCGCGGAGCCAGCCCTCCAGCCATGCTTCTGCTGTGGCTGACATGTAACTCGTGACTGCTCTCTGGTGGACAGACTACGTAACGGCACCACTCCTTTCTAAATGACCTTTAACACACCGTTGTCATTTCTGAGGCAATTTCTTGTTACATATCGGCCAAAACACTGTGCGTCTGCAACAAGCTACAGTTGGGAAATAACGTGAGCCTGGCCGGTTAATCGTTTGTCCTGTCCTGCTCTGTACTGCATGCTGTCAACTGTTAATGTGCAGATCTGTTGAGCTGCTTCTCTTTGTATTATTCCAGTCATTCAACTATAAATATACACCTAAGAAATTGGCGACTGACAGCAGTTTAGACTGGACTCACCAACTGTAAGGTCCATGTTATGTCTCTCTCCCAGCGCTCTGAGTCTGTACAAACAGCCGCTCTGGTAGTAGTACTGGAGAAACTGGACAAAGCCTACTTTGCAAACAGAACAGAGAAGAAGAAGAAAACAAGAACACACAAGTGCAACCATGACTTCATTGTTGGCCAAGACATCAGTCATGCAGAATGTTCTGTGTTATCTACCTAAGAGAAACAGACTTTTTTTTTTATGTTTACACTGAAATTGTATCCACACACACACTGATGTGTTAAAATAAGTAAGATTATTAAAATGGAATTATACGAGGAGGATTCAAGTCTACACTATCTTCATATCCAGTCGGCTTTGCTTCATTTTATGGGGTTACAAGAACACTGGCTACACTAATTATGTATATTTCATAATGTACATTAAGTAAATAGTGTGGAATTGGGACTCAGCTTGAATCTCTTACTTTGGTATAGACAGTATGTCAGGAATTGGCTCCTAAACATCTGGTAGAGAGCGCCTTCAGGCCTGCGAACAAAGACAACATCTGGTTAGAATGGAGCACAAACAAGACAAAAATTGATGCTTTTAATTTGACTTTGAATAAATATTTCTATTTCTCTTTATTCCCAGGCCACCAAGTCTATATATATATTTGGTGTTAAAATGGACCTAACATCTCCCCAAGCCAAACACTTCTCACTCCCCTCCCCAGAGCAGGAACAGAGATATTAACCAGCTCCAATGATACTTTTTAAGCCTTTAATTGTAACTCTGAGGTCCTTTGTTACGTTACTGATCATTCTGCGTTGTGCTTTTGGAGTCATATCAGTTGGATGCCCACTTCTTGGAAGAGCAGCTGCAGAACTAAATCGTCTGTCTGACTGATGAATATCTAAATTCTTTGAGATGACTCTGTGACCCTTTCAGCTTTATGCAAATCAACAATTCTTGATAATACGTCTTCTGAGAGCTCTTTTGTGAAACATGGTGACTCCAGATTTGATAACTCCTGACTCAAATTAGTGTTTATTGATGTCAACTCTTTAGCCCATTTTTTAAAATGCCTTTAGTTCCTTTTTCTACTGTTTAGAAATTATGAGCCACATTGTGTAATATGGGACTGTTTTTCTTATGTAATATCCTCACAGAGCCCTATTGTTGTAATGTGATTTTCTCTAATACTGGAAAATTTATTATGTATGCTTAAATTTTTAAGAACTTAATAATGTGTTTACTTTTGTATTTTGAGGAGCTCATTGACTTTAATTTATTGCATACTGGAAGGTGTAGGTATCCTGTAATTGGGGGGGGGGGGGGGGGGGGGGTTGCTGTGTGAAAACCTATAGCCTTTATATGTATGGTGGTGTTTGCATGGCGTTGTTTGTCTCTGTGAATTTTGCCTGGTGAAGGTCTGAGGGACAAAAGCTTGTCTTAACATAGTGAGTCCATTTGATGGACCTTGTGCACGACTCTGGTGTCAACACTCTTTAATCCCACGTGTCTGTCACTGACTGAGACTATATTTGGTGCAAGAACTTTTTTTTTTTTTATATTACAACCTGATGGGAAGGTTTCAACACCGATCAGTCAATATATTATTATAGTTTTTTTTTGTACAGTTGTGAAAGTGTAAATCTTTTCCTTTTGAAGAAAAATGGACAACATCACTCACCAAGTGAGCATGACTCCAGACAGGAAGGTTGACACATAGTGATGGAAAACCCACCAACCCTTGATCCTGAAACAACATGGACGACTGACAATGAAGGATACAGAACCGTTTGTAGCACGGCCAGACAGGAAACCAGTAGGCGAGGTTATGGGGTTACAGGCTCAGGGTTTGAAGTGCCTCTCTATATTACGACGACCTCTGAACCTCTTTATGACCAGTTTAACTAATATCATTATAATTAAAATAGTTGAGACAGTCAATTTGTAACAGACCTTGAGCCGTTGGTGATGAGGATACTCTCCCGGATAGTGAGTGTGCAGTAGTACCACACCAACAGGAAGTTGAAAAGGGCATCAAGGGCTCTGAGAGAAAAAAAAAAAAAGACACATAATGAAGTAAACCACGACCAAATTCAAATATGTAATAGAAATAATTCAACACACTCCTTCATTCTTCTCAGTTTACACCAGTCATACAAGGGGACGCACGAGTCCTCTGTCTGGATCTGATCTGCCACAAATCTTGTTCATAATAACCAAGTAACCAAATGTAAGGATTGACTATCAAAAAGTTTTGTATTTGTAATGTATTTTATATACAGTATATATATATATATATATATATGAAAACATTGGCCAGTATATTGTTATTGGATTTTCATGTACAAGGTTTCACAACATCAACTGATATAAACCTCAACTGTGCACGTGCGTCAGTGCAACATGTTCGGCTTGATGTCAGCTGTTATAAAGAAGATGATTGGCTGTTTCAGGGGAAGAGCAAGGACACATGTGTCATGCAGCTGCCATCTTTGGCGCTTAGCCTTAGTCAGGAGTCTTCAAGTGGTTTGTCTCCTTCCTTCCTTGTAACGTCTCTGACTGAGCGACATTCTCCTTCATCACAATAAACATGGGCACTGTAGTTTATTTTCAGCCGATCCCGCTAACACTGTCCTGCTGTTGTAAATATAGCCCCAAACGTGTATCAATCCAGGGCTGAGAATAGTTCCATTTAGTCACAGGGAGGCGGTCACTCAGACAAGCTCCGCAAACACAGACGAGGCATTTGGAAATCTCACCTGTAGCTGAACAAAAAGCGACAGGTGAAGGAGAACACGAAGAGGATGACGGTGAGGACCAGCTTAAATTTCTCATATTCGTCTTTGTAGGCAAATCTGTTGGGTGGAGCGGAGAGAGACAATATCAATGTGACGGTGACATGGCCGCACTTTGAAAGAGGAAAATTAACATCGGTGTGACTTACTTGGACTGTTTGTTGAGGAGTGTTACGTTGACGTTTCCTAAAACAAGAGTGAGGTATAACCTAAACGGGAAAAGGTGGCAGTCAGTCACAATGCTAACATCTTTAACATTAGAATCATTTTGTTTTTGAGATGTATTTACTATGCCAGTGTGTTTTTCCATGTTTGAAGTGGAAACAAAAAAAAACAACATACTGACAGTTTATCATGAAACTCTTCACAGAATGAAATCATATGACAGAATCAAACCCGTTCTTCTTTGGTAGAAAAGCTTCCATCTCGGTGAAAGCATTAGCTCTGTCTCTGATGGAGTCTTCGATTTCAGCGATGGCATCCACATCGTCTGGACTTAGCTTGGGTGTTGGATGTTTGTTTTTGCATCTAATAATGGAAACACATCGTGACGCAAACACTTGTTGATTTATTTCCTTGCAATTTTACCCAGTGCCCAGCACGGCGGCCACTGTCACTGCCCTAAAGCAGTCTCCCAGACTAACTTTGATTGGTATCATATCGACACTTTAATCTGATCATTTCAACACTCTTTTCTGGTAATATGCTGCCCCCTATTTGTCTGGAGTATAAATTCAACAGTTGGCCAGTTTTTACTCACTGAACCCTTTAAATAACTTAAAACATCCAATTAGCGTTTCATATACGGCGCTGCTCATCTCATTTTCACGCCGTCAGTACAGATTGTGAATATCAGTTAGGTTGCTCCTAAAAACTGTTTTGATTCTACCTTCAGTAAAAGGTCAAAGACATCTTTGAGACGTAGTTATTTCAGCCCTTAGGGAAGGGGAATCCAAAGGTTTTGAATTTTATGAAATGTTATCAAACTCCATCCTTCCACATAAACGCTGCCAATGGCGTTTACGCAAGACCTCGGAGTCTCTGTGGTGAGTGAAATATGACTGAACTGCAGTTCCTAGCCAAAATATGGGCTGCTGTTTTTTGAATTAGCTGAAGACGTTTATGAGTGTTCCTGATCAACACTTACTGCTCTAGCGATGCAGTGAGATCTTTCAGTCTCTTCCTCTGACGTGCGATGGCACCAGAGCAGCTGTCCTGCAGTTTGGCCACTTCTTCAAGTTTCTGTTTATATAGACGATGGGTGTCCTGAAAGAGGAAAAAAAAGTTTTCCAGAGGAATATATAAAGTTGTGTTTTGCAGTGCCAAAGTTTAATTTTTCATTAATTAACAAAAAAGAATTCCAGTGAATAATAATGTCCAACAGGTTCACATTTATCTTTTAAGGCTGCAGTACAGTTTGGAAAAGGGCTGTCATGTAAATAATCCAAGATTTATTTTTTAATGGGCTTAAATGTGCAAAAAATACCAGAGTGGTTCTTCAATGAAGAGTTATTGTTTGTCTTCTGTCATTACTTTAACTTTAATGATACTTTCCCGATTAAATTGTGTCACTGTATGTTAATTATTTGTCTGTTTACATTTTTAGAGGTGTGACGGCTTTGGTATATTTAAACAGAGGCTTTTTATTTCCCACTAAGCATGTGACTTTCAATGACTTTCACTCAGTGTGCTGCACAGTTAGCTGTGTTTAATCGTGATCGTCCACAAGAAGTGGATTCAAGTCTTTTTCAGTTTGTCTTTTATTGTGAAATACAGTGACAGTAATCCCTCTCCAACCTTTGTCTAATGCGAGGGGAATAATGAAGACCTAAAAACTGTGACAAAAATAATGTTATGGTGAAAGTTTCAAACAGTGATGACAGTGTGTTGATAAAACAGAGCTAAAACATTCTGAGATTTCAGATTGTGGGGACTTTCTTGAATGCATCATAAACACTTCATTACTGATGATAACCCTGATAGACAAGATAAACACATGGGTTTACCTGTTGATGTGGTTATTTATACAGGTGAGGCTGACTATGTGCGGGGGCCAAGATTTTTCTGCAACATCATTGCATCAGTAGAGACAAACATTTCCCCTTCAGTGGCATCTTTAGAGTAGCAGTTAAATTACAACACGCCACATTTCCACATATAATCCGGTTTAATTCCTGTATGTGTATCATAGAGTCCTGGTTTAAGCCGTTAAATACCAACACAAAGGATGATGTGCTCTTTCGGTTGAGTGGCATTGTTTCACATTGAAATCGACTCTACCTTTCCCTTACTTTTTGTTTTTCTCTTGGCTGCAACAGTACAATTATCTTTAGCTGCTGAGGGCGGATCCCACTGTCGCCTGAGTGCCCACCCACTCCAGACTGTTAGCTAAACACGGGCAGGAGCACACTTCCATAGGTAAAACCGCAGCTCGACACGCTGTTAAACTTACCTGAATTTGCTGGTAGCCCTTCTCTAAATCATCCCACTCGCGTAAACATTCACTGAAATCCGTCGGACTGAACAACATTTTCTAGCCTGACATCAGCAGACCTCCAGGAGTTGGGCAACACTTAAGATCCGCTGTGTGCAACAGTTGCACCGCTGTCAGTGTCAGAGCTACGCCAGAAAGGGAGAGTAACTTCCTATCAGGGTCTTCAGAATAAAAGCCTCAGTGAGTATTTTGGTGCCCACAGTTGGGTATTTATCAAACTTATAAGAATCACTCTCAGAGACAGCTGTTAAAAAAAAAAAAAAAGAAGTTATAGGCTGAGTGTGAGCAATAATATTTATCAAGTTACTTTTTAAAGCAATTCTCAAGTGATCACAATGACTGAAAGCGTAGAGGAATAGCCCATAAGATAAATAGACCCTACATCTGCTATATTGTATAATTAAAAAATCCTCACTGCTTATATATTTTTTTGTGTAATTTATTTATGTAAAATCTTCAAATCTACAGGAATAATTAACAAGGGAAACAATCTAACGTGTTTATAATGCATCATTATATAAATAGGGATAAATAATAGGAAATTGGTTGAAATAGGAACAAAATTCTGCAGCAAGACATTCTGCTGATGATGGTTGAAGTACATCAGAGAATTCATATAATAATGAGAATCTAATATGACACTGACAAGTGGACACAGATATTGCAAATCTAATAAATAGCAGATTTATTCTCATTATTAGTTTGCACCTCTGATAAATGCCAAAAAGTGGTGTAACATCCTATGAAATGTTCAAATACAAGTCAAAGACTAAAACTACTCTATTTTTAATTGTAGTGCTACTTATGTTTATTCCCATTCTTATTTAAAGAGACACTGAAAAAATAGAAAAGAATAAAGTAAATAAAATTTTACCTTTTCAAGTCTTTTAATTTGTGTCCCTTTTCTCAGTGAGGTATTCTGAAATAAATCAATTCTAGACAAACCACGTGACTTTATGATTGATTATACAGTCAGATTATGTAAATCCATGTTTACTTTATTTTAATTTGATATGTTGTTATAAATGTATTTATATATTTTTCTTTTTTCAGTACTGTAGATGAGCATGCAGCACCTTGACCAGGTCCTACAGATAATTTTACTTTACTAATTCTTTTAATCTGTATATTTGTATATATCTGAAATTGAATAAAGTTCCAGTCTAAAACATTTTAAGAATGGCAATCTTTGAGCTTTTATTTTTGAGGCCACGTAAAGTTTCCGGTTGTATCAACGCTAACGATGGTACCTTTTACAAAACCGCGTGCGTCGTGCTCACTGGACATGCTAATTTGCAGCTGCGTGGTCCAATCAGACGTCCCGTCAGTGATCTCGTTTGAATGTCTATAAATTGTCTCCCTGAGTTCGGCCTGGTAGGCAGCACTACCGCTCCTATGAATTCAGCCTCATTCGCCGAGTTTAACCCCAGATTTATGGCCCTGAGCTCAGCCATCTATAACAGGAACAACCATTTGAATGACTCATGTTGTTTGTTCGGTTTCTACATGGAGGGCACTATGTCACCTGCAAGGTGACTTTCAGGGAGATAAATTACTCACTATCTGCATGTGGCCTATATTTTTAGAGCTGATGTTATGTAACTCTGTAGACAGGGGGGAACTGTCATCTCCAGTATTGTTAGCACCTCTCATAGACCCATGTATGGACTCAAGCACAAAATGACATTTAGGACTGTATGAGGCTTGGAGGTTTTGTGAATGCAAAAGAGTACACAAGGATATAAGTATAGAAAGCACTAGGTGACACTGTCACTTTCTTTGTCCGTTTCTTTTTGTCTCCTCGCATTCTGTACACAGTTCATCCTTGCAGAGTTTTTGAAATGATATCATAAGTAAACAGAACTTAAATTTGGGGAAATGGTTTTAACATCCATGTTCTGTGATTAAAGAGGTAAAAGTGGAGAACAGACCACATGTCGTATTCATACCATATCATGAATTAAAATAATTCTGTATGTTACATCATCACATATACTTCATAATATTCTTCCCTCTCAGATGACAGTAAAACCCTTCATAGCTGTGCACTTGAGAAAGGTGTGCTTGTTTTCTACTGCAGCACACCTTCATTGCTGAACCATCATGCCTGCCAGACCCATTTCTCTTTATTTAAGATCATACAGTTAAGTGGGAGAAAGGATAATAAATCCCAGTAGGGTTGGTGTAACTGAGGTAGCCTTTATTATATTGTTTTCTCCCACACACTGTAATAATGTTTATTAATGAGTGAAATGTGCACTTTAATATAGCTGTTCTCCCCTTTTTACTCTTTAATTACATAGTATGAACGAGGTTTACACCATATGTCTCCAGTACTATCCCCTGTAGGCACTCAGCACACAGTATTTACAAAAGTACTTAGTCTAATTTATTTCTCCTTTCCTCTAAAATGCCCAGTTGTTACTTCTTTGTTCCCCATAGTCGTAACCATGGTAACTATTTTATTGGTACCTAATTCATACAAGAA
Organism: Seriola lalandi dorsalis; assembly: GCF_002814215.2. Classification (NCBI taxonomy): domain Eukaryota; kingdom Metazoa; phylum Chordata; class Actinopteri; order Carangiformes; family Carangidae; genus Seriola; species Seriola lalandi. Next base: position 130,510 of record NW_019524263.1, read on the forward strand.
AATTACACTGTAAATCTCAGGCTGCATTCTAAAGTATTACCAGGAAAAAAAAATCTAAAACAATATGTGCTTGATTGTCGAGATGTAACAAGGCTGCATATGTAATCTTGAAATTCACTCAGCCTTGTAGAGCTGCAGCCTATGTTTTAAGAATAAGTCTCTTAATGGAACAACAGAAGAGATGTCCCTGGAATAATAATAATAATAATAATAATAATAATAATAATAATAATAATAATAATGATGATGCAATGCGACTGAAATCCGTTTTCTTTACTGAATATGAACTAGTCACATTCCTTTGTTAAAAATGCGGTTCAGACATATCGGTGACTTTTGTTCCCATGGTGTGAAGCTCCCATTCTGAAAGCTGCTGTAGAAACCCGGTGTTTGGCCTCATGGTGGGTTTACATTTGAGCATGTACTTCCAGGCCTCCTGAAGAGAGTCAAAACAACAGCATTATCTACTGTAAATGTAATAATATTCACATGCTTTCTCTCCATGATCCAAGTCAGCCTCTTGTCTGTGTTTAAAGAGTAGTTTGATAGTTTGGGAAATGTATATTCACTCTCTCTTTCTGAGATTCAGGTGAGAAGATTGATACCACGAAATGCAAAATATGTAGGTGGAGCCAACATTAAAATCACAACTTGTCGCTTTTAAGTTTATGATTTTCTACAAATGAAACAGATAAAATACAGTATCTTTATGCTAAGCTGCGCTAATTGCCTAGCTTTCATTACAATCATAAAAGTATAAAAGCAAATACAGTTAACTTATCTGCTTGTAGCTCACAATAGGAGGGTCACAGTAACTCATCAAACTGTCGGTAAGAAAGCGAAAGGACAGAGCTGGAGTCACGGCATGGTTAGCCTAGCTTAGCATAAAGACTGGAAGCAGGGGGAAACGACTAGCTGCGACCTGTCCAAAATTCAACACTGCTCCAACACCTCTAAAGCGTATTTATCAACACACTGTATCTTCTTTGTTTAATACAAGCCTAAAAATGACAACTGGTGGTTTTTGGTTTGGTTCTGTAACCATTTCTTGGTGAACAGTTGCTGGACAGAGTGACAGTGTGCAGCATCACAGGTTGCCAGGTTTGGTACCACCACAGACTTATAGCTAAACATGTGCTCACTGAACATATCTGCCAAAGTGTACTGTAGCTGAGCACAGTGCACAGAAGTTCTGGATGGACGGATAAACTGTTCGTCAAGAAACAGATACAACATGTAAATCCCCCTTAAACCACAAATTGTCTTTTTTTTATACTTATACTAACAAGATACTGAACAATTGCATGTCCAGGGCTTTGAAAACTCATTTTCTGGCTCTTATTCCAGTTTGGAACAAAATCATCATCTTAAGAGTTGAGACTTTCAGCAGAGCTACATCTGCTTACTTATTACTTATTATCATCTAGAGATCACATTGTATGGCACATACTGTTACTGCATTCTGCACACACTGAAACCAAAACCGAATGAACCACACTTACCTCCAGTGTGTATTTGAGGTGGTGCATGAGAAAAGCAATGGTCAGAGCACTGCAGCGGCTTCTGCCCTGCCTGGAAACTATCAGGACACGAGAGCCCATGTTGATGTGTGACCCTGAAAACAGAAGATAGATTACAGAGATTATTTCAATGAACAAAAAACCTCTAAACCAAACCAATCCACATAACACCAGCAATATTAATGGCAAATTTAACAACAAAAAAAAAGGATCTTAATATGTATTAAACCATTTCATCAATGAAACTTGTACATAAAACCCCCAAATGACCTCTGACCTGTAAGTTTTTGAGTAAACAGGCACAGATTCAACAGATTCCTTAATGCACTTTAAAATAAATAAATCATGCAATCTTGTAAGCTTTATTATCTTCATATTTAAATGAATGGAATATCAGAATTTTGTGAATGATGTACAGTTAATATCACATTGTGTTAGATCTTGGAAATTAAGCATATACATGTAGGTGTTACACCCTTCTGCATTTTACATTTATATTTGTATTCTTGACAACTGCAGTTAACAGTGATGTGCAGAAAGCCCCATGACAGTTTTGCAGTTCTCATGGGAACATGACACTACAAACTTTTGCAAGGATTTAAAACAGCTTATTTAGTAAAGCATAGCGTGACTTACCAATAAAACTACAAATCCTTTCAAAATTTGAATACAAATCAGACTCCACTGAGTCAGCAACAGGGATGCTGAGGATGGTCTGGCTCCATTTTATTGACCTAGATCTGAACAAATCCAAAGGAAATTCAGAACAAACTCAACAGTAAAGACACATGACATCCAGAATTTTCTCTAATTATATTTTAAATGTTCAGTCCTGCCTTACTCCAGAGTGTCACTCAGTGAGATGCTGATGACAGCCTTGATTTTCAGGTCTTTGAGGATACTGGAGTCTGTGCCTTGTTTCTGGTCACCCATATACAGCAGTCCTGCTATGACCTCCACTGGATAAGTCTTCAGGTTTTCCAGCTCCTGAGACAACCCAGAAATATATTAAACTGTATTTATCTGCAGCAGTTTGAATCGTCTGATATTTTAAGGGAAAAAGATAATTACATAATGATTGGGATTCATAAGTGCGGCTGGCCTACTAACCTGGAAAAATGGACGAGTGTCCTGGGGCTCTCAAAATCTCATCTTAAACTGTGTGTTACTTGATGATTTTATTAATTGAATATTTGCACAGACAAATGTATTGTGAGAAGTTGTACCCCTAGAGTTTATATCAGTGATGGCAGATTCTAATTTATTACTTGATTTTGTACCACCTGGATGATTGACATGAGCCAGCACAGACTTAATTATGAGTGTATGACGCTCCAGGTCAGCTGTGTCTGTCTTACTGTGATGGTGTACATAATTTTCTCAGTCCTTAAGAAAGGGTAGAGCGCTGAGAACCTCTGAAAGCCTCCTCTCACAATGTGGACTGGATACAGGCTAGCTTTAGCCAGCACCTGGGCACATTCAACTGCTCTGCCTGCAATCACAGTCAGAACCCAAGTGATAAACATCAGTGTGTCGATATTGAATGGGAGCGTTTGCATTTGGGAACTAGGTTTTCAGAGCAGGAAAACTGTGTAAATACAGAAAGTACTTTGTTACATACAGAATAAAACAAGAATCTTTGGCCTTAGCTACACACCATTATGTTGCCCATTAGTGGACTGGTAAATCATCATTTTCAATACTCTCAGAGATGCTTTGGTGGAACATTTCCAGTGTGGCACCGTACCTTGCTCCTGCAAACAGCTGGCATTGCTATCATAGACCACCACGTGCTGCATACTGTCAACCTCCACAGCCACTGGCAGGAGGAATTTGCCTTCTGAATCCTGGAAAGAGTCACCGGGAAAGTTTTGATATTTGAAGCACAAAATAATCCGAGAAAGGATTAGGGAACTAAGAAACTAAGCTGTTATGCAAGGCTTGTCTTTTCATTTCTTAAACTTACATCCTCTAACCACAAATAAAAGCGCGAAGTGTATCCCTTTCCTTAAATATCACACCTTTCAAGAGCAAAACTACTCTACTAAACTACTAATTTTAGCTACTCCATTTCTTGTGGGAACAGATACAGTCTTAACATTTCATTACCATTTGCACCAAGTCGAAGTCGAGGGATGTAGTGTGTGATTTAGAAGGTAGTTCAAATGAACAGTAGGCTACATTAAGCCACTCTCAATAGTGGCATATAAATCAACATTACATTGCAGCTGAGTCCGTTCTTTTTAATGTAATCAATAAATAACCCTAAATCTTAACAAAATCACAACCTGAGTCAGATGTAGAGTTCCTAATCTCTTCCAAATGAAGACAGAAATCATTGAGACACTTCCCAATTTGAGAGGGGGGGTCTCTCAAAATAACTCAGAACAACCCAAAACGGCACGTACAGTCTATGTCAATTTACTTCCAAGTAGTTATGCTAAATAAATGAAATATTTCCTTTCAGCTTTTTACTTATTTAATTTTTTAAAAACAGTTAGTTCCTACCAAGTAATTTGACTGGACGAGAGGCATTCCACGAGTGCTGACCTAGAGTACAACAGCACTGGGACTCTTAACTACATGTATCACTCCGCCTCACCGGTGTTCCATCAACCGTTAATTAGTGTTACATTCACAGTCGTTATCTATCTTAGATTATAGCAAACTTTGCAAAGATGAATATATTTCAGAAACAACATTTGAATTAAATGATGTATGATCGTTAGAAGAGGATGAAGGGACGAAGCCTGGATACTTCAGCGCACTCCTGAGGTAACGTGTAAACAAAGTGGCTAGCTAGTGTGCACTGTGCAGGTCGGGAAAATATTTATGTGCTGCTTAGCAACAGTCCAGTACCAGTCCAGCTGCGGAACTATTTGTGTTGGCGTTGCCAAATAAATGTTAATATAAACAAACAAATCTTATATAACTAACTAATGTGGCGCTCGTAGAACCGTTGTATAAAAGTAATATCACACTCGAGGTCGTGATTTCTAGTGAATATCAGCGCGGCAGTGATCCGGGGGCCGCATGCCGATTACCGTAGTCAATCACAGCCGTGCTGATAATCAGTAGCTACAACATCACTCGCTCTCGTGTGATATTGCTTAATTAGCTGAAGTCTAGTCTTTTAATGGAACAGTCTTTGATCCTCTCCACCCCCTCATCCCAAAGCTCATCGTATATCTCAGAGCCAATTTCCATTTTCCAATCTTCCCTGAGAGGTGGGCTGTAAAACGTTATCTACAAACAGTGGTATTAGATACCACCTGTTGCTCCCTTAATTCATAATGGGTAAGGAAATGACACGTGAGCTGTCTATTTAGGCCTACAAAGATGTACTCTCATACAATTTATTCCCTCATATTTATAATTTAAGTTTGATTTTTCTTACATCATACAAGATTATTCATCATTTATATCAAGGAAACTAAACATGCTTTTAAGTAGGGTTACTGCATTATCATTACAGCAGAGTTTTTCTATTTAAATTCTTTTGGTTGTACTTTATGTAAAACAACCAGTTTCATTGTTATTTCTAAGAGCTAAATTGGTTTGACTGTAACTACAGATACAGGTTTAATTGATATGATTTTTTATATTTAAAGTGGATATATATCTGACCTCCATTCACTAATATACAGTACAATAATTTTCATACCATTTTGACATTTTTAGCTGTTATGATGTGACTCGTGTTGTAATCTCGGGTTTCACGAGCATCTAAAAAGGAGACATACAATACAAAAGTAAGTTACAGCAAGTTTAAAAATTAAAGATTAAATTAAAGCAGAGCAATCAAGCAAACCCAACTCATATCTAACAGTCACACACACTCCAGCACTGACAACCTGTGATAACTAGCTGAGCCGAGTCCTGTCTCTTACCAATCAAACAGAGGTAGTTGATCTCTGCCAGCCTTGACACACACCTGCACTGGTTGAGGAGATTGTAAAGTTTAAGGGGCTCACACATCGTGATATCAGCCATGACAGGAAGAACAATATAAAAACAATGGGCTAGAAACAAACAAATCAAGAACAGCTGAACATCATAATTAGCTTGACCTACATCTACAAATGAGCATGATGTCTAACTCAGTTGCTTTCAAAGTTTGTTTGTATGGGCCCTGTTGCTAAGCAACTCAGTGCCCTCCCTCATTGGTGGTTGGTGATGAAGCAGATCCTTAAAGTCACAATGACCCATTTCCTGATGAGGAAAATGACATGTTCATTCAAATATAGTGATAAAAAAGTTTATTTAATTGATTTTTTATTCATTGTTTCATTCCAATGTGCAGATTTTTATTTATCTGAATTGGTTGTACAGAGCTTTTTGGTGGTAAGAAATTCTGTGTCAAATTAAGGCAAAAAATCAAAATAATCTTGCTCCTTCAGCTGGTACAGAGTGGAGCTGCTAGACTTTAAGCAAATTCAGCTAGACAAGATCATATCACCACTATCTTAATTGGTTACCACTCAGTTATACAGTTAATTAATTTTAACAGTTTTCTGATAATGTTTAAAGGTTTTAAAACAAATCACAAGATTCAGTAATGAATAATCTGTGGTTCAAACTCATAAATGGTACAACCAGCAGATATAACGTGATCTTGGGGCTTTTGGGGTCCCTGTGATACAGTTGTCCACTTTTCCTGATTGGTGATTCAGCTTTGTAAATCCTTGATCAAGAACAAGGTGACCAGGCCTTTGCTGTCAGGGCTCCTCTGCTCTGTTTTCAAAGTCTTTTAAACCACTTCTCAAAACATCTTTAAACCATTTTATTTAGTTTCATTTTGTATGTATTTTATTTATTTATTTATTTATTTTACTCTTTTTAAATCTTATATCATTGTGATACATTGTATTCTGTTTAATTTAATTTACTGATTTAATTTGGAAACGTAGTCCTGTTTTAATCTTGATTCTCTCATGTAAAGCACCTTGTGCCTTTGCTATGAAAGGTACTGTATAAACAAAGTTACTTCTTCTGTGTTTTAATGATGATAATAATAATAATAATAATAATAATAATGTCTCAGAGTAATTATACTAATTTTAAGGTAAGATGTCATCTCTTAATGAAAGAGGAAAGGTTTTTTTAACAAACCAAAAATGTTTCATGATTGCAAAATAAACAAAACACATGACCTTTAATTAAGAACCATCCACTCATAATCTCAATGTCAAACTGTTTATTTTTATACAATATAAAATATAGATAATGTGTTTGAATGTTTTAAATATAAAATATAAAATATAAATAAATATAAATAAATATAAATAAATAAATAAAATATAAAAAATAAATTCTCTTTAAAAACATTAAAAATGTTGAAACAGGCCAGCAGAAGGACAGACAGAGACAGACAGACACACTCACACAGGAAAGTAGATAGGCAGACAGACAAACAGACAGGCAGGCAGAGATATACTGAGAGACAGAGAGAGAGAGACGGACAGAGAGAGAGAGAGCGAGAGACAGACAAACAGACTGAGAGAGAGTCAGAGCGAGAGACAGAGAGACAGGCAGAGAGAGAAACTGACAGAGAGAAAGACTGAGAGAGAGAGACAGAGAGACAGACACAGACCGAGAGCAGTCCCACCCCAAGTATAATTTTGGTGAAAAAATATAATAGAAAATATAAATAATGTTTTAAATATAAAAAATAAATTATAAATAAAATATAAAAAATAAATTCTCTTTAAAAACATTAAAAATGTTGAAACAGGCCAGCAGAAGGACAGACAGACAGAGGCAGACAGACAGACATACTCACACTCACACAGGAAAGTAGACAGGCAGACAGACAGGCAGACAGACAGGCAGGCAGACAGACAGGCAGACAGACAGGCAGACAGACAGACAGACAGACAGACAGACAGACAGACAGAGAGAGAGATACTGAGAGACAGAGAGAGAGAGACGGACAGAGAGAGAGAGCGAGAGACAGACAAACAGACTGAGAGAGAGAGTCAGAGCGAGAGACAGAGAAACAGGCAGAGAGAGAAACTGACAGAGAGAGACAGAGAGACAGACACAGACCGAGAGCAGTCCCACCCCAAGTATAATTTTGGTGAAAAAATATAATAGAAAATATAAATAATGTTTTTGAATGTTTTAAATATAAAAAATAAATTATAAATAAAAATAAATAAAATCTAAAAAAATAAATTCTCTTTAAAAACATTAAAAATGTTGAAACAAGCCAGCAGAAGGACAGACAGAGGCAGACAGACAGACATACTCACACTCACACACACACAGGAAAGTAGATAGGCAGGCAGGCAGACAGACAGAGAGATACTGAGAGACAGAGAGAGAGAGACGGACAGAGAGAGAGAGAGTAAGAGACAGACAAACAGACTGAGAGAGAGAGTCAGAGCGAGAGACGGAGAGAGCGAGTTTTAAATACAAAAAATAAATTATAAATAAATAAAAAATAAATTCTCTTTAAAAACATTAAAAATGTTGAAAAATTGAAACCAATGTTATGTTGTGGTTGGCCAGACCACATCCTATACTTGTTTCCTATCTCAGTCTGATTCATTCCTGAATGTTCGATCATTATCATTAAACAAAGCGTGCTCTGAGAACGACTGATATTTTTAGCGGCCGTGGTATAAGTGAGATAGTGTCCGAACATAATGGCTGATTGGGTTCCGCGGGTCTATATCAGCAGCAGGTCCTGACCCAGCCCAAGCTCTCTAAGAAGACGAGGAAAAACTCCCCAAAATCCCGAGGCTAGAGGGAAGATGGGAAGAAACCTCGGGAGAGGCAATTCAAAGAGAGATCCCCTCTCCACGGACGGCTGGGGGTGCTACAGGAACTGCATTGGAAAAATGTTATGTAAGAAGTCTGATATAGACCAGTTAAATAAAGCCTATTAAAGTCAGATTAAAGTCCAATTAATGTCCAATTAAAGGATGTCGTTGCATCATCCTTGCTGTAAAAGAGAGAAAGGCATTTGTAATTATCCATTAATGATCCATAAGACTGGCACTTACCTGTGGTATGGTGTGTATGGTCTGAATAATTTGAAGTGTGTGTGTGTGTGTGTGTGTGTGTGTGTGTGTGTGTGTGTGGGGGGGGTTTATCTGAGCCAGGGGTGAAGCTGGAGCTGCTCCAGGGTCGGGCGACGCGCTGGGAGTTTGGTCAAACACATTTTCAAGAAATCCTGGCAATCTGGAGAGAAAGATGCAGGGTGGGGGTTAGATGATGAAGGTGACGGCTCCAGTCGTCCATCAGAGTGAACGGATGTGTGTCTGCTTACAGGTTTGTGTCTAAGTGTGTTTTTCTTACTCTCGGACAGTTGTTTGTTGATTTTCAGCTTCTTTGTCAGGAACTTTCTGGTCTCGAAACGTTCTCGTCTGTGGAACATTTCGAACAGGACCACTCCTACTTGCCACACTGTGGTGGGGCTGGCGCTGTAGGTAAAATGACTGTAATACTCTGGAGGGATGTGATCACAGGTACCTAGAAGACACACACACACAATAATAAGAGGATGAGTAGGAGGAGAAGCTTTGATTAAACGTTACAGACCAGTGAATTATTGAGGAGCAGTAGTGGAAGCCAGACATCTTACCATAGAAATCTTGAAAAACCGATCTTTTCTTGAAGAAACAGCTGAGTCCAAAGTCGATGAGGCGAACACGCGGGACGTCTGAGCCCGTCTCAATGAGGATGTTTTCAAGTTTGATGTCCCGGTGAAAGATGCGCTGATTCTCCAGTTCGGTTGCTGCTTGAAGTAGCTGTTTCACTATGACCTGAGAGAGAGACAGACGGAGAGACATGGTGACTCTGTGTTAGCTGTTGTGATTCAAAGCTGACCACAACTGCCGTCCTACACATAAGATCCTCCAGTAGCTTACCTTGGCCTCCTCCTCCTGAATAGTGCCTCGTTTGACCTCCAGGTACGTGAAGAGGTCCTCGCAGGGGACTGGTCTTTCCAGCACCAGGATGAGCTTCTGGCCCAGGTCATACCAGTCCAGTAGAGACACAGGCGCTGACGTCCCCACTGATCCAGGCGTTTCAGCAGAGAGCTTCAACATGACAGCCACCTCCACAGACAGCTCGTTCCCATTCTGGTCCTGAAACATAACAACAGGATAGAGGATGAGGGAGAGATGCTCCATAGATGACTATAATTCATTCCCACTACATTCAGTTAGTGAGGGTGTTGATGAATGCAGCACATTTCAACAACAGTCTGTGTTTACTCACCGTTTCCTTACAAAACACCTTGTTTTTTGGTATGTGTTTGATAGCTACCTACAAGACACAAACAGCACTTTGGTTAGCACATTATGACCATATGGTGTGTGTGTGTTTGTGTGTACATGAGAATGTGTGTGTATCACTTACTGGTAAATGATCTGCTTTGCGGTAGCCAGCAAACACAGACCCACATCCACCTTCACCGAGCTGTTTCTGCTGTTTGTATTTGGCCTTAAATTGAGCTAAACACAAACACACATATTTTGTTTTAATACAATTGTGAAGAACATTAATTATTCAAGCTCAAATATGAATCCCTCCGATGTTACACCTGATGTAAATCCTCGTTTTAAACCCCACCTTAACACAAAGTCAAACTCTACATTAATGACTTCCTACTTACCTCTCTGGGCGTCTACTGACTCCTCCACCTCCTTCTTTGTCTCCTTGGGGTCCAGTCTCCTCTTCTTCCTTTGTCCTTCTCCTTCAGCGGTGGCCTTTCTCTTAACGCTTTTCTTGCTCACAAATGTACTGCAGCCTTCTAAAGGGTCGCTGCTCTCTGCAGAAGAGAAAAACACCCAGAGGAACATCAGCTTGTTGGACAATAAAATCCTCCAACCTAAATGACAAATATGAAAGTCTGCTCATCTACAACAAGGTGCAAAAAACTCAGCGACAAATATCTCAAAATATGGACAGAAAAAAAACTAAAACAAGCTGCACAAATAAATACTTTACTCTATATTCTATGCATCTGTATGTATGTGTTTTAAAATGTGCATGTGTTGTCATTGTGGAATCTTCAAAGAAAAAACACACTCCCAACTGTAATTTCACATGATCAGGTTAGGTTTACCAGTGTCCACTGAGGTGGAGGCCGAGTCCTCGTTGTTTTTGAGAAGGTAGAATACTGGCATCTTCTTCTTCTTCTGCTGCTGCTTTGATGGCCCCTCTCCGTCATCCATTACTTTCCTCTTCCCTCTCCTCACGATGCCATCCTCTTTATTGCTGCCACAGGGTTCAGCCATCTCAGAGGCCCTTCTCCTTTTTCTTTGGGTCTCCTTTTCAGGACTGGCCTTCCTCTTAGGTCTCTGAGTCCTGCTATCCATTGCAGGTGATGCATTTTGTTGAGTGCTGCTGCTGCTGCTGCTGCTGCTGCTCTCTGTAAATGAGGAAAAACACAGTGAAACATTGGAAAATCAATTTGTTGTGAATTGTAGAGGCTAACTTTTTGAAATTGTCTTTTTTTTCTTTTTTAATAACCTTTCAGCATGAGAAAAAGGGCTCACCAACAGTCATTTCTCACTTACCTTTATCTCCCCTGAGAGCCTGACAGCGGCGATTCTTAATCTTCCTTCCAGGTGCTTTATCCATGAAGATTCTCCAGAAGTTTCGAATACGATAACTTCACGAACAATTTAACTAACTTCACTAACACGACGATTGAACGTAGATCCAACAGTTGTATGCTGAAACGTGTCTCCCGGCGTGTTCTTTAGGTGTGACGTATAGAACACGGAATGTGCTCCTGTCAGTGACGTCACACAGAGGTGTTCTGGAATATGCAAATGAACGTTTGAAAATAAATTGTGCATGTGAGACATGTGAAAGTGTTTGTTTCAGTGAAAGTCATTAAGTCACATCTCAAATGAGTCAAACGATACACGCATACTGTACAGTTGTTGATATCCGCTGTTTGTCAGTCACCTGATACAACTCTGTCTATACAACTCTTATGTTTATATACAACTAAATTGCTACAACAAATATGTTTTGAAGGAAACATAATTGTGACAGCACTCATTAATGTTTCTATTAACAAACTGATGCAACATTGTGTCATATACTTTACTTTTCTGTACAACTAAACTGCATCAGATAACTTAATCACCAGCTGGATTACGTTCTGAGGCAATATTTTTTTTTTTTGTTGAATGAAAAACTATGTTTATTAGCAGATTCACAAGAAGCTGGTTGGGGTGAATGATGTCAGTACAAAGCACACAAGAGTCACTCTAGAGACCAGGGCATCGCATCCACTGTCTGTGGTTGGTTTAGCACTCTAGTTAGGAAAAGACTGGTTTCAGTTAAATGTTTGTGATGACATAGATACTGCACTGAAAGGTTGGATATTTAGTTGTAAAACAAATGATTTGGCCGTTAATATTTTACTGCTAGCGTTCACTGCAACATGTCCAATATGTAAATTTGTAAAAACGTTATCTGTAATCCACCATCTGCCACTGGAAGAAACCTGAAAAGCTTCAGTGCTGTGTGAGTCTCCCTATTATTATGTCAACCAAAGCAATCAAGGAAATATCCTGTGCAATCCAATGTCATGTAGCGATGGGTACACACTGTATATATGTATTGATTGCATACACAGTTACTAATAGTGGCCTGTGATTTGTCTTTTTGTGTAGCTTCCCTGTGTGTCTGCAACAGTTTGATCCAAAACTCCTGAGGCCAAAAATGAATCCATAGAGGGAAAGTAGGCCACGGTCATCTATTGAAAAACTGTCAACAAATGGTTAGTGTGCTGCGGGCCTCTGACTGCTGAGGTCATATCAGAGCTCAGTTCCCTCAGAAGATAGCAGGGCAGTAAATTATCATTCCCAAGTAGGGATTATAGAGAGGGACAGTCATTTAAGCAGATGGCGCATTAAATCTTCAGCACAATAGATTATAAAGGTAATGACTATTATCACAAGTTTCATGTGGAAAATCCTCTTTGGGTGACGGTTACATAACAATATACCCACGTGGAAAATAAAGTGACATTATCCTCTTAGAACCCACCTGTTTTAAACCTAATTCGCAATCATTTGCATATGTAAATGTAATACGCTTATAACAGAAGAACTGAAAGGTTTCTGAAAATGTGCTTGTTTTGCATGTGACTACAACCCAACCTAAACTACAGCAGCTCATACATGGTATTTAAAAAAAAAAAGAAAAAAAAAAAAGTATTTTTCAGTCCTCTCCTGTTAAAAAAAAAAAAGTAATATTATAACTACCAACAGGATATACTTTATGCAAGAACATTGAGAAAACCTCCACAATACTTCCACATCTTGTCAAAAACTGCTGTGTGAAGCTTCAAGGCCCCTTGGCCTAAAAGTTTAGTTTAGTAGGCCTTATAGTTCATCTTTTCACTGGCGCCCATAAACCTCTCTAAAAGGGAAACTGGGAGAAATGAGCTTTAACTATTTAATATAAAATTATAGAAAACATACTGTACAACACGTCTTAAGTCTTGCGTCTTCCCTATGGATGTACCCCGACCCTCCTGAAGTGAAATCTGATTGGACCTTTACAGGGAGGCTTCAATTTTGTAGCCAGAAAGCTAACACAATAGCAGACCTGCTAACAGCTGCAGATGGAGCCGGACTGAGAGAGAGAGAAAGAAGTGAGGGAAGAGCAGCAGTTACAAATCGCTAGTTGTCTGCTTTGGAATGATTTTTATAAGGAACCCTTTTGATTTTTGTGATCTGTGGAGCCTTACGGACTAAAGGAATATAAATAACGGAGGAATGGAGTGAGAATCTGACCTGTAGGCAGTCACCATGCTCCATTTGTACACAATGCTGGTAGATATTAATGTATTTAATAATCTATATTGACAAATGTTTAAGCGTTTACTCCGTCAGAACAGTTCAGATCCTTCTAATGGGCCTGTGGACGGGTCGGCGGTCATAATCTCATTTCCCCTTTTTACTGTCTTGCCTTTCATTTTTATCTTCATATTAGCTTCATCTCGAGTCATAACGTGATTTTAAAAGCAGATTCACATTTGTATAGACAAGCTCATTCATTCAAGAAAACATTGTCTTGAAGCTTGGCCAGTGCCTACAGCATGGAAAACATGTACGATTTTTTTCCACACCTTTCTATATATATATATGACTGTGAGACATCAGTGAAACAGTTAAAGATCATCCTTGTCCTTTGACGATTCAGTGTTTTCCTTGTCTTTCGCAACAAAAACTGAAAATTTCCACGTGGCCCCTTGACCTCTAAATGTCACACACCGTGTTTCCTTTTCTCTTTATGTCCTCTACATTTAGTTCGAGAGGTAGAGGTAGCTTGTTTGCATCAAAGAGGAAATTGCTCAACTGTGTGAATACTGAAGATCAGATACTTTTCATTCTTGTAGACAGTAATAGATAATATCTTTATTTCGCATTTCCAGGTGACCTAGAATCACGTTCTGAACAGTTTGAAACAGCAAGTATTAATGTGATATGTGCTTATTGATCTGTGTCATTCTGAGTAGCCTGCAACTCTGAAAGCTGTGCACACACAGTCCCATTACCAACACCTTGTCTATCTTTTCCTTCCTCACCCTCTTTCTCTCCTTTCCATTCTCTAATTCCCTCATCCTCCCGCATTTTCACCCCCTCCCATCCCATGATCTCCCTCTCCATGTTTATGCCCCTCTCTCTTTCCATCTCCTCTGTCTCTTGGGCTATCTGTTGACTGTTCAGGTAGATGCTACTGTGTGAGACCATGGTGCTGGTGTCTCTGGAGGGAAGGTGAGCGTCCACGTCTCCTTCCACCTCCAAGAAAGAATTCCCGGGCGGTGTGAGTTGAACAGGCAGCTGATCCTTACGGTTGCTTCGGCTCTGAGTCTGGTCTTGCTGATGACGATGCTTCTTCTTACGTTTTTTTGCCAACTTCAGATCAAGGGAGGCGTAATTGAGGTCAGGCTCTAAAGGCTGGTTTCAGACATAAGAGACAAAAAACGGTGGGTAAAGTATAATTTGTTGAAGTTTTTATGTGCTGCAGCACTGTACCCCAGTTTAAATGAAATATCTTGCAGGTTCTCAAATATTTCTCATAGACATGTTTATTTTTAGAACATTTCGTGCTTAGTTGTGTTCATTGGTTCACAGTTTTATTGACCACAATGTGTCTATGGTGTTTGCTGCTTTCCGTTTTGAAAGCAAATCTGTCAGCATGGGTTAAACTGGTCTGCATGGGTTTTTTTTTTTTATTACATAAAATAGGCTACATGTCATATATTTTCGTTCATTTTAAACTGAACACATATACTAAATATACATACATCGCAACATATACCAAAATAGCAGTATAAACCAAAGGCGTTCAAACATGTGGTTTAGCATATGACTATAATGAAAACAAGTGACTGAAAACAACAACCCATTATTGCTCGTTACCTTCAAGCGCATATTATATTTACTACATTTAATCCTCCTAATTGGAAATGCAAAGCTAGGTCCCTACACATGCTATCAAATGTAACATAAACTAACATACACTAACACTTTATGCAGCAACATCACGTAAAGAAAACGATGTGAGACTTACGTAAGAACTAAATCCATGGAAACAAACTCTGAGAGAAATAGTAATGTGGTAATGAAATTGTAGCAATCACCTTCAAACGATGCATGGTCATCATCTCATAGCAAACCTCTACACGACCTGAACCTGAAGTGAAACACATGATTTGGCACATTTACATTCTACTAATTAAGAAAATATAAATTACATTAATTTCAAAAGAGAATAATATAAACTTGTAAATGCTACGACTGAATAAATTACAACCAACAGGACAGTTGGACAATTTGCATATTGCCTAATTGCACAAGATCCTCATTGCCTTCATGCGATTCACATGCCGTTACAATGTTTACACCATACCTATGGTATTACACTAAATTTATATCTTTACATTATATTTACATCTGTAAAGTATATTTATATTCAGCACATCGTTTTTTTTACCACAGTATATATAGTAGGTCGTAAGTGTATGGTATGACAGTGTAATACGTATGGTGCATATGTATATCCCCCTGCACGCAGCCCTCTCTGTTGCACCATACGGTCCAAGGAGAACGATGACGGTAAAGCTCTACGTGACTTGACTTCAACAAACAGTGCAGCTAAATATTCAAAATGACTTTAAACTATAGTAAATGCTTTTATTTATGCATTTAGCTCATGTGTGAACTGCATGCAATTGATTCAAATGTATTTTCATTCACTTTTAATGATTCTATAACTTGGCCACACGGCAATATAGTGTCTACAAATACAGAAAAAAGAAACAATTATATATATATATAAAAAAAAAAAACTAAACATGTCAAATACTACATGGGCTACATTTCTTGTGATTCATGCAACTTTTTTTTTACACTTCACACATGCAATACTACACCTCATGTGAATACACTGATGTAAATATTTTTCTTTTAACTACGCTTGATACCTCGTCTGCGCTGCTGCTGTGATGATGTGAATTCCCCTCCATGGGATTAATACATATAATCTGATCGTATTTATCTTATCTCATTTTTTGTGATCGACTGAGTAATACAGTGGCATGCTCAGCAAAATGGCGTTATTTACTATAAACGGCAGGCCTGCACTCACCTCTTCTGTCTGTGCTGATGTTGCCATAGATTGGATTTTCCTGTTGCTCATGATCATTGTGGGGATTTTCCTGCTGCTCGTGATGATTGAGATCATGAAAATAATGGCCTTCATCCGGTGAAAGGCTTCAAACAAAAATAAAATTGAAATATTGGAATAACGGTTATTACTTATTACAGATTAAAATGCATTGGACTGAATAATAATGGGCGGACGTGCACGTGTTTTTGCCTAATTTAAAAAAAGAAGATAAAAAGCATACCCTCCTCCTTCATATTTCTGTGGGTAACAGCAATTGCCTTTGTCTGTATAAACAAAATATATAGCAATTTATAGAATGTCTTGGTGTCCTTGTAAAAAAAACAATATGCCACCCCCCCCCAAACTTTACACATAATCATACCTCTGCAAAAATAGGCTCTTCGTCTGATGCAGAAGAACAGATTGAGACACATAGACATCAACAAGGCCAGAAATAACAGCAGCAGACCCACCAGTTCAGTCTGACACACTAAAAAGAGAAACGCAAACTGACTATTAACACCACAAACCTTTTACACATCTGTCCGAGGGAATCAGTCAGCTTTTATCAGTTTGGAATTTCCACCTGTGCGTCTCGATGACTAACATAAAAGATGAAACATTTTTAAAAATGTGTCATCGCTTGTGAAAAACAAGTAAGTTGCTTCAGCAATACGAGACAATCCCAGTCCCTTACCTGTAGAGATGAGAAACTGAGGGCAAAACAGAGAAAGTTGCACTATTAAATATGTGATGGCGGTTATTCTAAAATGATATTGTATATAGTGTATACTACGAGTTGATCTACCTTGTGCTACTGTATATAGAACATCTATATGTTTTTTGGAAAAAGAAAAAAAAAAGTTTAGAAAACGCAATTGAGTAGTAAAAATATTATCTTCAAGAAAATGTGTATTTTACCAGTTACAACTCAAAAATACTGACACATTTCACAGGAAATGAATTCTTCCTTCTGTAACAGCAGCTTTAGCGTGAACGTGTGATAGTTTCTGTGTAAGTAAAATAATTTGGTTAAAAAGTGTCACAAGTGCTTCAGGAAATCAAATGTGCTGCACATGATGAACATATGTATTGTGACAAAATAAAACGAGTTTACATGTGGACGCTAAACTACGCTAAACAGAGCAATAAACCGTTAAGTACATAAAAAGTAGGATTATCAATTCATTGTTTTTTCTGTTGTAATCGTCCACTCTTTACTTCCACCTTTTGTTCTGCCATATTTGTGACATGTGCTTTAGAAATGATTTAGCTTTTTCTGTTTTTGTATATTTATATTAAGTGATACAGACAATATTTACACAGATATGTACATGGTAGAAATATTAGATATGAGTTTGAAAATCTAAATATAATTTTAGAAGTTGCTCTGATCCTACCGTGTGTCATATTCCAGCCGACTTGAACAAAACGGGTTGTCTGTCTGACACGGTTGCTCTCAGGCTACAGGGCATCACTGTGTTTAGTCAGTGAGGTGTGCTCCATTGTAGTCTATTTTTACTTCGCTGTAGTTACCTCTCTTATCGCAGCGCTTTGAAAACTGGCTGCTCTTCAGTTACAAACAGGAAACTATGTAACCTCATTCTGAGGCACCCGGTCTCAATATCATTGCTAGATACAAAACAGTTTCAAATAGGTCACCGTGGTGCTATCTTAAGATGAGAATGGTTTATAAACAACTGTTGGAAGTTAATATTTATATAAACATGTGAAAATGTTTAAAATGTCGGCACAGAAACTTTTAATTCAGTTCATTTGCTAGCTGTTTAAAAACTTTCAAATACATGTAAACTGGAAGTTTTAACATGTAGATTTGGTTTGGGTACAGTATCATAGACCTTGATACATTACATGGACTGTCTGTGTGCACAAACGTCATAGCTATCATAGCTACGTACATCAAGAAATAAACCTCTCACACACAACGTACATTGTGGTTTTTGTCACTGTGGTTGGAAAATCAGAAAAAAGTGCAATTGTGAAAGGTTTCTTGGTACAGTGTGGGAAAAAAAATGTCTACTGAGAAACTACAAGTGTATTTTATTTTCAAAGTACATTTTCAGAGAAATGTTCTCCTCAGGAATTATAAATCACCATAAAAGCAGCAAATATTCAAAAACTATGAAAAACGGTGTTGTTAAAATTTCTAATACCCATTTCCCCCGTGTGTGCACGTGTGCCTGTGTTAAATGTCACCCAGTGGTTGTTATATTTGATAGCCATTTAGCCCATGTGGTTTGTGGTTTCAGCCCCAGCTTTGTAAACTCCGTTGTCACCCTGTGGTAGCTGTGGACAACAGTGGCCTTTGATATAAAGCCCTTTGTCAATTTGTCACATCAGCACTAAACAGCTACTGTAGAGGAAGTCACTGTGCTTCAAGGCAGGAAATCCCAGTACAGGTGAATGCCAGAATTACATCTTTACAGCAGCAGAGGCAGCAGATCTTTAAAAAAACACGTGGAGAGTAAATCTGCTTTTTTGTAGTTATGTTTCTATGCAAACGAAAATGCTTGTTTACTGCTGCATCAGATGTAAGAGCTGGGACTTCAGATCCTAATGACTGCATGAGAAAAGCACACCGGATATACCGTACAATATTACAAGAATGTCATAGGAGAGAAAAGAAAATGACACAAGCAGCTGCAGTGTAATAGTTCAGAGTTAATACTGAGTCAAAACTAAGCAGATTTTATTGTTTGATTTATTATTTATTAGAAACTTCATGTTGAATCTTATTACATTTATTTTATTACGTTACATTTACAATAAAAAAAATATTTAACCTCTGTTTGAGGTAAACAACAAAAACACCTTATACACAATAGCTAAGACGCAGCCCCACCCAACCACAATGTACACTTGGCCCTCCTGCAGCTTGAAACTGACCACAACTGAAAGTAATACAGCTTGTACTTCTGCACGTAACCAAGAAAGGATACAGCTAACACTATATCCAAACAATCAATGCATATAATTTATCAACCCATCATCATTAGTCGTCGTATGTTAATAGATTTTCTTTTCGTATCTTTCAAGTTCTATTACCGAGTTACAGCGTGCAGTGGGGAAAGGCTGTGTCGAAATCTCACGGTGTCCTGCAGCTGTATACTTGACTGGAGGAGGAGGGGGTTTGAATGGAGGCGGTAGAGCCATCCTACACAGACAGAGAGAGAGAGAAAGGGAGAGTGAGAGCACAAATATTGACTTGAGACATTGCTAGAAAGTTTGCTGTACCCAGGAAGCACAAGGATGTTATAGATCATGTGCATCTATCAGAAAATAAGTCTGATATCAATATTTTCCTCTCCTTCAGGGTCACACACTGGGTGACCCTGAATGTGTGCGGGCTGAGTTTTACCTCTGTTTTATGAGGTGTCTCCTGTAGAGAAATCCAACTACAGCGATCAATAACAGAATTGGAACAACGATTAACGCAGCCAAGTGACTCCGTTTGGTATCTGAGAAGCCGGTTCAGAGGGAAGAAGAGTGTCATTTTGGAGGACAGCAACAGCTACAGATGTGTTCCTAAGATATTGATCAGCTTTCTGTGGTGAGACCCGGCAGCAGAAAAAAAAAAAAAAAATGCAAAGCTACAATGTGAAACTTTTTGCCTTGAGGCAGAAAAGTGTGTCTTGCAGTTCTCCCCTTGAGCTGGTTGCACTCCAACCCCAGGAGATGACACCTCTTTTAATGAGGTTTCTATCTCAAAAGGGCATGTAGCCCGAGGCTGGGAAAAAGCCTCCACATGTCATGAAGATGCAGATGGTGAGGGCAAGTGAACTGTGGCTGATACTCATTTGTATTTTTGTAAGGCGTTTTGCCAGTTGAGCATTTAGCTCGGTTGTTTGTAGTTATTTCCTGCTTTTAAACCGTTTCTGTTGTTTACAACAGACACAAACCCAATCTGCTGGCAGTGACCCCGGAGCAAATGATATGCCCCAAACAATCTGCGAGCATCAGTAAAGAGCCAATTTCAGGCAACAAAGGAATGTAGATACAGGCTTTCAGCCAGAGAAAGATCAGTAAAGCGTCGTATAACCTATTGCTGATAACATTAAAAAGATTTTTCTCTCCATCTTAAATCGTGCACCACTTTTTTTTCTTTTTTTTGGAGTGGCAGGGCAGAAAGTGGTGACGGATTTTATCCTTGAAATATTAAGTAATCATTACCTTGACTGTTTGCTCCAGTTCCAGTACTTAGTCTTGGAGTTACATCATAGTTTTCAGTAATGTTTCCCGTGGTGCTGGACTCCTCCGTCCCGTTTGACTCCTTCGTCACTTCATCAATGGCCATTTCCTGTGTTGATGCGAACACTGTACTGCCATAACGTAAAGTAGTGGCGTTGAGGAAGCGAAAAGGCTCAGTATGTGTTGGTGTTGCAGGGGATGATGTGACACTGACATGTGTATCGTTTATAAAAGAGGTTATGTTCTCTCCAGCTGTGATCGTAACATTGCCGGGGCGTGGATTATCATCGGTGGCATCGGTACCCGTGCTCGTGGACCAAGTAACGTCGGTGTCGGTGGTTGAAAGCCCAGTGGTTGGGTATGTGGTGAAGCTGCTCTCTGCAGGTTCTATCAAACCACCTTCGGTTACTGGCTGTGGTGACGCCGTTGAGAGATCTGAAGGTAGGAGAACAGGGAACTTCACAGTAAATATGCAGCAAAGACTCAGTGTATTGTGTTCGTGTTGTCGATGCAGTCTCAAAAACATAATTTCTTGGAGGTCAAAGTGGTCACTTGTTAGAAACACCTTACATGGAAAACTAACAAACTGTAGCCTATCCATCAAATAACAATCAGTTTGTACTTGTTAGCGGCATTAATTAATGAACTAAAAAGTCAATAGCTAGTTGGGACATGTAGGTAAATACACTTAATTGCTTGCTTACCAAGCGTTAAATGAGAAAATCTGTACTGTAAAAATGTAGCTTAGCACAAAAACTGGAAACAGGAGCAAACAGCTAGCTGGGCTGTGGCCTATCCAAATCTGCCTTCCAGCGACTCTGGAGGTCACTACCGCGTGTCGACTGTCGACATTGTGTTTGTTAAGTCCGAACAAAAAGAAACATTGTGCTTTCACGGGGAGTTATGAGCTGCAACTTCCTGCAGGCCCTGCTGCTGCCAGCTAAGAAACACTCCTGGCACATAACCTCCTGTAGAGAAATAAGTTGTCTTTTTTTTTTTTTTTACACTTTGTGTTTCCCAAAATGTTGAACTGTTCCTTTGATGAACTTTATGATTAAAAAGCTGAATACAGAGTAGGGACTGCAAAACTTTGAAATACCCAGTGCACGGCGATACATCATTAAAACATGGGCCAGGTTGGCATTTATGAGCACTCTGTGCATAATCAATAGGTGAAATAAGGCAAAAAAAAGCTCATTGGAGATCCTGGAGTGTGAAGTCAAGGACACAGATTCCTGAGCTAAAGGTGTGGGCATGAATTGAAAATTCAGCAGCAAGGTGTATATATATTATAAGTAATAAGTGCAATTAATCCATTGTGAGTCTTTTTTGTTTTGCCATGTGTGCCCCCATACATACACCTGTGCAGAACCTTCATTAATCTAATAATAAATAATTGCAATTTGATAAATAATCTATCGAATTGCGCTTAATACAGTCCAATGCTGCGATGCAACGTGATCTAAGACGGAAGCTTTTCTCTACTGCTTTGCAAACCTTCATTAAGGCTGCACTGCTCCTCTTTGTCCAACAGATTGTGCTGTCACCCCATGTCATGATTCAGAGACGCTGTTGCTGAGACTCTGCTTGGGGAGTTTTGTTCTTGTGGCTTGAAACTGATAGAGAGGAAGAACAGGAAATGACTTCTGACATCTGTGTGGCTTTTGTTTTTTTTGTTTTTTCTTTAGTTACATATTGAAATTCACATGCAGTTCAGTTTGGTTGTTTTGTCATTTAAAACCCTGAATGCTGTTTTAGCTCAGCTGAGCTCATATTCAACCTAATCCCATGGGGCGATTGATTTGCAGCAAATAATTGAAGATTTTTTTAAAACATTTTTTAAAGTTTTGTAGTTCCCAATTTGTTCAGTTACTGGTACTTTCTCATAACATGCCTGGCAGATTTGAAATCCTTTGAATCTCTCCCTTTCCTTTCAGCTAATTAAAAATCTAAATTGAGTGAGCTACAGTATAATGACAAAAGTCAAGAATGAGCTCTCTGGTCCAGTGCAGTTTATTAAGTCATTCAGTCTCTTGGGCCCCTCTCCTAGATTGTTAATCCAGCCCTGAGGAAATGCTGAAATTGAGTACGACACAAAGAGAGAGACGGTGGCGAGGAAACGAAGCTCACCTGTGCTTAAGCTTGTGGTCGCTGTTAGCACGGTGACAGTAAACTCTTTATGCAGACTCTGGTTTCCTGTGTTGACAGTCAGTGCATAAACCCCTGCGTGAGCGTCGGTCACCCGCCAGAGCTCTAGAGATTCACTCTCTGACACCGGCATCTTGTTCTGGGGCAAAAACAAGATTATGTCGCACATTCGGTAGATACCTCTCACAGTGTATGTAGGTTTTGATGTCAGAGGTAATCAAATCATCTCGGCGCTCACTGAACGTTTAATTGAATAAGCAAATAAAATCATTGAAATCAAATTCACTGGACTGGCAGAAACATACTGATGAACTGTTTTTTCTGCTTTCTGTTACCTTGGTCCACCTGTACTGTGCATCAGCAGAGGCTCTGCAGCGAATTGTCACGTTTTCTCCATTACGGACGTCAACAGCACCGTCCACATCACACGTTACTTTAACCACAACTGACAGAGAGAAAATGTGAGGATTAATACAAATTCTTGCTCATGTGCAGCATTTGCTGTAAAATGAAACCAACAAAATGACATCTGAGGATAATACCTGCTAAAGATTACTGACATAAACAACACCTCCCGTAATTGTCTTCTGCACCTATTATGATAACAACATCCCTTCGCTTTGCTTTCAGCTGAAATGAAGGTGAGGGTATGTTTTTCCTGCATCAGTGGACAACTATGTGACTGATGAGGAGAAGAAGAAATGGGCCAAACAGAGGGAAGAGGGAAATAAATTTTTCATGGCAAACAAAGCTCTCAGATGTGTTCTTGCGATTATTACATACATTTGCTCAGAAGTAAATAACCGCCGTGATTGGCAGAGAAGCAACGCTCTGATGCAATCAGGAGTAACATGAAATATATGCAATGGACAATAAACTATAAAGTTGCTGTACATGTCTCTCCAAATATGAAATCCTGTGAGGTGCTGCAGAGTCTGGTTAAGGTCTGCAGGTGTGACTTTGCATGCACTTGCCGTACCTTTGATCTTCAGCTCCGTCTCCCTCCTGATGGAGCCAGAGGGAAAGGCTGCAATATCGCAAATGTAGATGCCACTGTCCCATTCATTCACCGCAGGAAGGTGCAGATAGGAGCCCATCAACTTGTTTGCAGTATCGTTCTCAATCTGTATAGTGACATTGGGCCAAAATAGATGGACCCCATAAAGCTGACTATACAGAGCCAGCTTTGTGTTTTTCTTACTCCATTCAACATTGACAATCTTGAGTTGAGGATCGCTCTTTACGGTACAGGGTAAAGTAATGTTCTGGCCCACCACTGCCTCTGTCACTTCATAACGGGTCCTCTCAACATCCGGGAGCCCTGTTAAACATATCAGATACAGTATTGGAAGCAAGAAAAGTAGAGGAGACAAAATCACTTACACTTTGAAGTTGATAATACAAACTGCAATCCTGCTGGGATGCAGGCTGATAAAAATTGTAGCATTATACTGAGACAGCTTGTCACACCAGAAGCCAATACACATTTGAAACCCATGGTGAATATCCCAATCTTTGCCGCTATACCATATGAGCAACAGCGCACATGGTCCAGGATTACCTTGTATAACAGAGGCATAGAGGAGGAGAGAGAAGGCCGCTCCCAGCGCAGTTCCAGCCATGTTTGAGCTCCCCAAACTCATTACGATCAATCAGGCTGAATCCATCGAGGGATTCGGCATAGACAGAAACAGTAGACTGTCGGCTGGGGTTAAAGAGTGGGGCAGAGACTGTCAGACAGTGAACAGGATGACTTATCTTCACAGGAAGCCGCACACAGAGACAGAGTGAGTCATAGTTTTAGTGCTGCAGCTTTGCGGTGAAAAGCTCTGTTGCAAAGCGGATATTTGCATAGGTGGTAAATCTATGCAATGCTTATCATTATGTATTCTTTTAGTCAGGGCTAACTAACGCGATGCAGAGGAGAGACTCATTTGGTTTCAGATTACATCACTGATGATCTAAATCGTCCAGTAAGAAAGATGCCAAGGGAGCAAACAAACACAAACAAGACGGAAACATTAATTAATGCTCTGACTAAACTTCTCTTTTATTAATTCATTCCAGTCATGCACAAGTTTAACACATATCAATATACCTTTTAGCTTCACCTGTTGGTCAATACTTACTCAACACACAACAGACATCTCTCTCCCTCATTTGATTTATGTTATTTTCAAGGTGATCCAGTGACCAGAGGAGAGACTGTTGAGCGTGCTTATACGTATGTAACAACGATGGTATGACTGAAAAATGTAATAGCTTTGTGTGAGAGATTTTTTGGCCCTCACACTTGTTTTATCCTCAGTACTTGTTAATGGTTAAAGTCTCAGAGCAGAACTTAACTATGAAGCTTGTCACATTTACACTGGGATAAAGAGATAAAAGCATTGGCATATAAAAAAAAGTGTAATTCTGACAAATATGATTTATATTTCTCCAGTTAAATAATTTTTTGACCCTATTCTTTAGAGACACACAATGTTATTCCTGTTAGACTTTGTGTCACAACACTGGATTTTCTAATGAATAAATTAATTCTTCAAAGAACGGAAGCATTGGTCTGGTGCTTTGAGAGTGATGGCTTCATATGACTATATCCAATTAGCACAGATCATAAGAACAAACTGTGAAATCTGTTTGAATCTTCTAACCAAAGGCTACATCTTTGTCCCTATCTAACGGTAAGCTCGGGCTAACAAAAAGCTGCTAATTAGGTAAATGTTTTTCCAAAAATGGTCCTCAGTGATCTAAGATACAGGGCATTCAGAAAGTATTCAGACCCCTTCATTTTTTACACATTTTGTTAAATTGCAGCCATATGCTAAAATGATTTAAATTCATGTTTACCTTCATCAGTCTACATTCAATAACCCATGATGACAAAGCCAAAATAGATTTTTCGAAATTTTTGCAAATTTCTTACCAAGAAAAACTGAAATATCACATTGACATAAGTATTCAGTATTCATCCCTTGACTTAGTTCTCAGTGTGCACCTTTGGCAGCGATTACATCTGTGAACACCTGGATTTGGGGGATTTTCTGCCATCTTTCTCTGCAGATCCCTCCAAGCTCTGTCAGGTTGGATGGGGACTGTTGATGGACGGCCATTTTCAGGTTGCTCCATTGCCTCCAAGCCTCTGGCTTGACAACAGAGTTGTCCCTAATCTACTCGTGCGTTGTCTTGGCTGTGTGCTTAGGGTCATTGTCCAGTCTGAAGTCTTGAGCAATCTAAACCAGGTTTTCTTTAAAGATATCCCTGTACTTTGCTCTGTTCAGCTTCCCCTCTCCCCTGACCATCCTCCCTGCCCCCGCTGCTGAAAAACACCCCCACTGCCTGATGCTGCCTGATGCTGCCTGATGCTGTTTCACCTTTGGGATGATATTGTGCAGGTGGTGAGCAGTGCCTGGTTTCCTCCAGACATGCCACTTAGAATTGAGGCCAAGCAGTTCAATCTTAGTTTCATCAGACCAGAGAATCTTGTTTCTCACAGTCTTGAGAGTCCTTTAGGTGCTTTTTTTTTGCAAACTCCAAGTGGGCTTTCAACGCCCCTTTCCCCCGCTTGCTCAGTTTGACCCAGCGCCCATCTTTACAAAGAGTCCTGGTTGTTTGAAACTTCTTCCATTTAAGAATTATGGAGGCCACTGTGCTCTTGGGGAACCTTCAATGCAGCAGACTTTTTTGGTAGCCCTCCTCTGTCCCCTGTCTCTGAGCTCTGCAGGCAGTTTCTTCCACCCGGCTTGGTTTTTACTCTGATGTGCACTGTCAGCTGTGCGACCTTATCTACACCGGTGTGTGCCTTTCCAAATCATGTTCGATCAATTGAATTTACCAGAGGTGGCCTGCAATCAAGATCTCAAAGATGATCGGGAGAATTGGGAGGTACCTGAGCAAAATTTCAAGTGTCATAGAAAGGGGTCTGAATATTTCCTGTAGGCCAATGTGATACCTTCAGTTTTCCTTTTTTAATAAGTTGCCAGAAATTTCAAAAATTCTGTTTTTGCTTTGTCGTTATGGGGTATTGAGTGTAGATTGATGATATTTTAGCAAAAGGCTGTGACATAATGAAATGTGAAAACAGTGAAGGGGTCTGAATACTTTCTGAATTCACTGTCAACCTGTCCATAGTTGATGAATGAGTGACAACGTTTACAAAGATTAGGGTAGCATTTGTTCAATTCAAGTTCATTAGCTAATCAGAGAGAAAGCAATCTTAACTGTTATTAGTTTCACAAAGTGCTGCTATCCAAACAGCTTGTCTACCTTTCATTCTCTTCATCTCTCCTTCACATATTATGAGCTCTCCCATTCATTTATTATGAATACTCCCTGTAGACTTCACCATGCATTTAAATGATTGATCATTTTACAGTCGTATTCTGTGTATGACCTTTATAAGTTAAATTAGGGCTTAGAAGAGTGTCTGCCATCTAATGGGACATGTCTATCAGTATTCTGTCAGTGTCTCATCAAATTGTAAAGGGACCTTGCTGCATTGCTCCATTTGATAAGGGCGGCATCTCCTCCCCAGGGAGTCGTGGAAAGCTCAAGGATTTCTGACAGACTTGTAACATCACCGTGACTACTTCATTCAGCAGTCCAAGAAGAATGGTGAGAACTAAAATGTCAGGCATTTGGCCAGATAAGCATTATTTTAACGTCTAATCACTGCCCAGTGTTTCAGGGAGAAAAGTTAAATAGGAACTATTCTCATTCGCAATTAAAGAATAATAGAGAGGCTGAATTTCCTTTTCTCGATGAGGAGGGGGAAAAAGTGTCGTGCCCTGACCTCCTGGTGCACCCTGTTCCCCCCATGCACACACTGGTTCCACACTGAGGTCATGCCTGCTCTGAGAGTCTCTGGGGCTCCTGTGACTCCTGTACTCCTGTGACCTGCAGCAAATTGCAATTTTTGCAGCACATTGTACCACAACGCTAATTGTCAACTCTGTGTGAATATTTGTAACTGTGTATGTGCACGCTGCTGAACCCAAGGGGTTGTGTGACCAGTGTTAACACACATTCACACATCCTACGCTGTTCATTTAGCCGCGTACACTGCTCAGCTTTGCTGTGAGCACTGCGTTATCTCTGTGAACGAGTGAGATTTTTAGAGGCAATGTATTATTAAAACCTGGGCATGTTGTACAGATTGTCTGACTACAAACCAGTCAGAGCCCTGAGAGACTATTTTATTGTACTGCTGCTAAATATGACAGTGTAACTCATACTGCTTTCACATTCTAACCTTATGACAAGTGATAAGAAACATGCTTTCTGTCTGTTTTTAAACATCATATCAGAGTATTGATCATAATATTATATTATATTGATCCTTATACACACATAATTTGTATCTGAAACTGTGAGCATGGTCTTATTTAACTATAGAGGATATATGTTTGGTCACCTCATTAAAGGTACAATATGAACCTTTTCTGCATTAAAATGTCTAAACGACTAGACCTATGTATAAGTAAGTACACAGTAAGTATGTAAGTTGATATGGTTTATGAAACTGTATTGTAAAATTGTGAGGGAGTCCAAGTTCACTTTTCATACCAAAGCAGAGCTGTGTTAGATATGTGTAAAATTCAGGACAGGAGTCCTGAATGTCTTGAGGTGGACAACCTTGAATATATACAACAACAAACATGTTTTTTCTTCCCAGATTGTTACATTTTTACATTCAGACCATAGAGGCTGAGAAGTTGTGTGGAATTCATCTCCAGTTCATTCTTTTACCTTTCTGCTCTTGTCCCTCTAAGCATTGCTACTGAAGAAAACATACTACAAAGAGTGGGCACATTTCTTTTTTGTGATGTAACACTAAGACCAAAACTTTAAAGCCCAACTAGTGGTCCCTGGAGGCTGCAATACAGAGACCAGACATCCCAATTAAATTGTGACAGTGCCACTTTTTAAAATGTCTGTCTTGGTGTTCTGACAGGGATTCTCTGTGCCACCAAGATTGGTTAATATTTTGAAAGCTCAGCCAGGATAGGTTTGTAAAAATGAAGATGTGGTACTGTAATCATGTAATTTTATAGACCATTACAGAACAAGACTGAGACTACAGTCATGCTAGTCAATTTGTGAGACTGTAGTCTGGCACAGGAGTGTGCTAACATGCTTACACTGACAGTGTCACCATGCCAACCCTGTATCCTAGAAATAATGTTTCTACACGACTAATTTGTAACAGCAAATACCATTTGGGAGGAAACATAATTCCAATTTGAATTACATTCTATTACTACCATTAACATAATGAGGATATGTTGTTAATTCATTTGGCTAATTGCAAATTTGTTGATACTGAATGTAGGCTAGCAGTAAAACCTTCACTGGCACCCTAATTGTTTGATATTGCAGAACAATATCAAGTTGTATTGGCTACAGTATTATTAACCTTTTTGAAAGACTGAGGTCTGGTTTAATACAGAAAAGTCTGCAGTTACTTCAGATACAATGTTTTTATTTACCTTTAATGCTTTTGTTGCCTAAAACAAACCACTGTGGACGTGAACATTGCCTGTGTACATGATGATTTTCTTGTGTACAGATGTGGCCGTTGAACAGGCCAGGGGGGTTTAGCGTTGTGCAGTTACTGGAGCGCCTCCTCTTAAATAAAATAACTATGATTACATTGTCACCGCAAAGTAGGTGCACTGCTTAGCCTCAGCTGTATTTTGTGTTCAGTGATTATTAGCGTATAATTATATTCAACACTGTCCCCTACATATACTAGCAAACTGCCATCCCTAGAGCCAGGCTGATACCATGGCTAAAACATGGCTAAAACAAGGTTTGCTTGTAACCCTCATCCCACAGTTCGATCACTGATGCTCCAAGAAATTCTAGGGAGATCACCAGAATCATGCACTGGGAGCTACATCTCCATCCTTAGCACGTGATGCTAAATGGAGGCACGGGTTTGGGGGTGAACTGAAGGAAAATTGACGTATTAATACAGACGTTTTTTGGCGTCTTTTATTACTGCCCATATTTCGGGGGATGGCCTTGACCCATCCAGAAAATGACACATTTCGATCGTCTTCACCTCCTTCACCTTTCCTCAATTGTTCCTTTTATGCGAGTCTCCTGTTTTCCTCATTACCCCCAATATTTGGAAAAAAAAGTTCAAGTTCTTTTCTTTAGAAGAGTAAATGGATGAGTACAAATAACAAGCCCAGCAATGATTGTGCAACTTCAAACTCTGAACAACATTAAACTTTCTGAAAGTGTGAAATTTTGAAGACCATTGGAAGTGGGAGCGTGTGTGAGTGCGGGAGAGACAAATTGAGAAAAACCATTGTGGTGGATAAAAATGATTTTTATAACTTGTCAGTACGGTACACAATGGGCTACAGAATGAATGGTTTAAGATGGTGAATAGTGTATGGGGGTGTAAGGTGGGATAGCAAATACAGAAATATAACAATTTATTCATTACTCATTCACTCACCCACCTTGTAAAAAAAAAAGAGAATGACACAATGAGAAGCAAGAACCAGGAGCTGTAATGAACTGAAACGTAAAATAAAAGTGATCTACTGTAATTATAATATGAGAGAACATGCTTTTGAAATCTTTTAGTCAAGGTTGCACTGTTTTGAATATCTAGGTTTGAAATTCATTATTATTTTCATGGTGGCAGGCAAAGACAGTGTTCCACACCTGAATGCAGGTGAGATTAGGGGGAATGCATTATTATATATAATATTATTATTATTATATCTGCAGTGGGTTTGTTTCATACGGTGGAGCTGAGAGCTCAACACACTGCAACTTAAGGAAACATGCATGAAGACAAAACACATCAAACATCATCAATTTGGCAACACATGCGCTGCAAATACTCACAACACAACCAAATATACAAATGCGCTGCAAGTAGCACAAACGACGACTTAAATTTTTTCAGGGGACACTAATAAGTGATGAAACTCACCCTTGTTCAGTGCTTTGTGACTTTTGAAGTTAAAATCATTGAACAACAAGTTTTTGTGAAACACTTCTGTTGTGCTACTTGCGGCGCGTTTCTGTATTTAAACTAAAAACAAAAAAAGAAAAGAAATGGATGAAACCTCCAAAAGAGCAACAGAGAATGATTTTACACTGACACAGAATTCCAATATTCTGTACAAACAGCATAAAACCACAAAGTATCAGAAAAACATATGACACAATTTCAAAAAATGCAGAAATATAGTTTGCGGTCACTTCCTTCCAAACGATGTACTCTCATGTTTTCACAGTGGCTCCCTCTCCTACAGAAACACTCATAATAAAGCTAAACTTAGAAACGCACAATCGGTTGTCTCAGAGCAAAACGGTGTTCTTTAAAAGCCATCAAAATGCCAGCTTAGAGCTGATAATCCCCAAATTATCCCCTGGATATGAATAAAATATCTCTATCAAACAAAGCATAGAGGGTGAATAAAAGTGAATGTGATAGCAATGGAGAATTTTGAATGCAGAATTTTTATTTTTTTTCCCCCCCGCTACTCTGCACAACAAAAGAAATGGCGCCCGGCCACTTTCCCCCAGTGGTGAGGAGGAGTTTATTTGTGGTAATTTTTTATGTTTTTTTATTTTGAGCTTATGCAGCCACTACAACAACAGCTTCTAGTCAGATTTCCTTCTTTGAAAGGCATAAAATGCTGTTGTTTATCTTAATTCTCTTTATTTCCGTTTACTCCCTACGGTGGGTGAGACAACTTCTCTTTTTACCGTTTCGTGCATTTACATTGATCTCTCTCACAGCACAGATAGGTTTCCCAAATTTGTTGGGTTGTACTTTTGTTTACATATTGGTACACTTTATCTTACAGCACGGAAATTTGATAGTTTTTGCCGCAGTACAGAAACTTGACACAACTGTCTGTGGGCTTCTTTCTTGAATATAAGTCTGCTGGGAATCTGATTTAGTGCAGTGAGGAAGAACTAACCCAACAGATGAGAACCTCAGGCTCCAACTGTTAGCTCATTCCTATTATGATATACTGTAGACAGCTCCATCTACAACCCCTTACTCCAACGTGTACTTTTCCATGTCTTTTCCATCAGCAGACACTTTCTGTCGCTGCTCTTGAACGCCACCCACTGATTAGGGTTGAATGTGCCTCATCTCTCAAGAGACGGTCCTTCCATGTGTGGAATTCCTTAGTAACCCTAATTTATTAGCATTAAACCGGGGCCTGTATTCTGACCATTTGAAGTGCTCCTTCAGGAAAAGCTGCTTTTAAATAAGGTATAGCTAATTTTGTCAGGTGGGAACATCTACAAAAATTTAATCAAATGGCCTTAAAGCTCCACTCAAATTATTAATAGCAAAGAAAGAAGTGGATGTGTGTCATATGAAATGAGTCTCACAGTGTTCAGTTGTACTTCTCAATAGATCTCTATAGCGTTACAGTTTAACAGCCAGCAGATTTACTGGATGGTTCACCACTCTTATTCAGCCTAATTTCCATCCACAATAAAAAACAAAAAAAAATCCCCTGGGATACCTGCCCAGCACAAAATTGCAGATGAATAAGGTTAGTAGTGATTAACCATTAAAGAAATGTACATATCTGCCAGATAGCTGAAGACCAATGTATTGTTGCCAGGAGTTGACACAGCTAGGATAGTGAACCTTTTTTTTGTGCTCATATAAGTATCAAAGCCTCCGTGTGAGACACTTCGGTGCATGATTGTGTGTTTTAGAAACTTATTTGGGGGCTGCAGCTCGCTCTTTCATCCTCGAGCACAGTGTAGCCACAGTGTCTCTGGTGTAACAGCATCATGCTGGTCAGTTGACACGTCTGTTCAGGAAAAAAGAAGCAAAAATCTGTGTGGTCATGCAAATTTGTTCATACAGTAGATAACCTTTACATATAATACATGTTTTTTGCACCACATTTGCACATGCCATCGCACATGTCAGTAAAACCCAGGAACTTAAATATGGAACATGTGGACTGATGTAAAATGATCTAATCTGAGTTTCCCTCAGCAAAGTTACAAATAACTTGAAAACGTCTTGGAAAAGGTCCCCAGCTCCATCAAGCTAATAAGACTTACCAATGCTGAGGCATGATTCTTCATACAGTCACACACATGCACTCACTCACTGCTCGTGTCTGACAGTTTTCACTGGGGTATTTTGTAGATAATGACATTTGAGAGGATTTAAATTTTGGACAACTTCATCTGGGGGACCCTGAGACTGTGCACTGTGGGTCAGGACTGGCAGAGGAGGGTGAATTAATGCCTACCATTTAACTGAAATAGTAGCACAGAAATGAAATCTAATCTACTTCAGAAATGTGTGTGTGTACAGTGCATGCCTCTGTGTTTTTGTGTATTTTAGTGTTTTTTGGGGCAGGGGACAAGTAAACAACTCTCCTCTTAGCTTATTCCCTCCAATCCAATCTAATCATAGAGGCAGTATCTGTACGGCCACGATGGCTCCCACTGTGCCACAGTTATATTTGATTGTCTCTTGATGTTTCCCAGTTGGTATTCAGTGCATTGTGGCATTATTCACAGCATGAGTTTTAGCAAATTATTGTAATAACCGAGGAGAAACAGAACAGTGTCCGTTGTGCAGAAAGCAACGCCGTACTCTTAAGTCATTTCAAGTCATCTTCACTTCACGATCCCTGTAAACATTGTGATGATTGATATACGCACAGAAAACAGTGTTGTTGCCATTAGTGTTTTATCACATTGATTCCACCCGTGTAGTCTCAACCCTGTCATATTACATTTTACCAAAGCAGTTTAAGATATTAGAGCAAATGGCTTTAAAATGCTGCTTAACTAAATAACCCCCACATCCCTTCTACCATATTGATATGACATTCTTTTTTTCATAATACTAATAATGATAATATATATATATCAGCAGCTGTGGAATACATATTCCACTCACCCCCTTTATTACTAATTATATTGCTGCTTTTTATTCCCATTGAAAATACAGCATGGATCATGTGATGTATGAAGGATAATCAGTGTTTCAAAACAAATCAAAGACAAATCATACCTTACTTGTTATTTGAAAAACCGCAGACTAAGCATTCTTCGGTCCACTCTGACTTATGGAAGTGAGCAGAGAGTTGACAACTATGCGGCAGCGTTTAGAGGGGGAATGCGGCGCCGCTGCGCTGGCGCGGTGCAACACAGTCGCACTCAGACATGACTCATTATCCTTGTGGCTAATTTTTTACTTTGATCACCTCTTGTTGCACTCATTCATGTTCACTGAAGTAAGGGTTATGTTGGTTCTTGAACCACAGAATCCTCATCCAAAAAAGGCTGAACAATAGTGAAACAAAGTCTTCTTTTATTTAATTGGCCAATTTAACATAATTATGCAAACAATTACAAGGAAAATCAAAGGAACGCACTACATAACAACATCAGCAACAAAGAAACAAAAAATAATAATACAATAATAATAATTAATAACAATAACAACAATAATTAGAAAAAAGATAACGCATATACACATATACCCACACCAACAGATGTAATAAGTTACAGTTTACATGATCGACAGAGGAGCTTGCGGACAGTGTCCTAGCGCCCCTCAAGGCCCTTATTAAAGAGACAAGCTGCTCGTTCCACGTTCAATAAGTCCAGGTATTCCTCCAACCAGACATACCTGGAGAAGCAGCCTGGTCTACGCTCCTTCCAGTTTAAAATAATTAATCCTTCAATAGATAAGCAGCCCACAGTCCAAAGCTGGTCAACAGTTACTCCAAGACAGTTGTCCAACTTACAGCCCAGCAAGCATGCCATGGAACATACAGGAAATATAACATTAAAATGTGTTGAGATATTTCAACATAGACCAATATCGTGGACTGACATTGCTATCACTACAACCATGTTGCTGGTGTGTGCTAGTGCAGCCTATCACCATCGTCTAAAAATACATTTCAAGCTGTATCTGTCAAAAGATGACATATAATATCTATAAGTTTGAATTTCCTCCTCTCTGTGGAGCAGTTCTTGACCTTTAGTGTCAAAGAGTCCTGGATACCTACCAATATTTCAGTCATGGTACTGCTTTGCCCGCAGCGGTCAACGACCTATGACCAATTTTGCTCATAGAAGGTTGATAAAAGGGCCACAGATCCACAAAAGCCCTTCCATCAGAGGGTAAGGAGACTTGAACGGTATCTGTGCATGACTGCTTCATTCCACCTTTATCCCTAAACCCTGGTAGTGCACTGCCAAGAACCCTTCCTGCATCAGGGCCGAGATGCTGCTGTAATGACACTGTATTCTTCGTTATTTTCTTTACCAGAGAGGATGTTCTTCTCACTTTAGGTTCCTGCTTGCATGCCACATCCCTGATGAGCTTCAGGCAGAAGTCTTCAAATTTGTCTCTGTGTTACACAATTACAGTTCACTGTGCTTGGACCAGAAATAAAGTGGGCAAGAGTGGATTTAAGCCTTTATGCTTGAAGACTCTGGCAGCATCATTTCCTTCAACTTTGGTAATAGCTACTTTTCATGGTTTGTGTACTCTCAGGCTGCAAACCACCCTCCCTGCCACAGAAGGCTCACTGGCCTGATTTCTCCTCTAGGAAAGGAGAAAGTAGGAAATCAATCAAGAAAAATAAATTTGGAAGTAAATTTTAGGAAATAGCTGCAAGTAATGTAAAGCATACACAGTTTTAATAGGTCAAAACACCCAGTGAGGTTCTTTTAGGTTGAGCAGAAGATATTAAAGGAGAGGAAAAATACGAACTTTGTGTAGAAGCCCTGATGCGATCGTGCTCTTCTTTTATTAGGTTTCTCATTTAATTGTGTTTCAGTTTTGGCAAGTTTGTAATAACTGAAACCACTTCCAAGCCTCCTACACAAAGTCAATAATGAAGCAATAAAACATCATGAAACCTTTATACACTTAAACTTTACAGTGTTATTGGGACTACCATCTATCGTAAAACCCTTAAGCAGAAACACACTTGCTTAGTAACTGTCCAAAACAACTCATACGCATTATTCCTATTGGCCACTTCTTGAGGTTGTGCAGAAACTGCAGTGCTATTACGGATTTCCAGATCAAACCTGTTGAAATAAACTTTTACCAGCAAAGGTATTAAACTACATCGTATATCTCTTCGGGCCGATCCGAGGGCCACAGAGGGAATCCCTGCTAATAAAGAAAACTAGAGCTACCACTACTGAGCAGGGTCAAGAATATCATCCTTAAACAGAGAAATGTCCTCAAAAGTGACCTATCTTTAAGTAAGAGCTGCTCTGTACCTCCCCTGATGACATTTAAAAGCAACCTGAGAGTGAGACTGGTTCATTCTGACGCTAGTAAAACCACCTAAGGCTGTCTCCCGGCTCCTGGCTGTCTCATCAACCTACAGGTTTTTCCGCTGTGGCCACTCTGCACACCGTTCTTACTCATTACACCTCCACATACTGGGAAAAAAACAAAAAAAACACACCATTAAAGGCCTCATTAACTGCATTAGCACATGTTTTATATATGCTGAAATGTCCCACGGTCTGGTTTATGTTTGACAAAGAAAAAGATTTGCATATCAAACATAAGACGTACACAATACATACACAAAACGTGGATTATGCTACTGGCCGACAGTGTGCGTGGGCCGACCACGCCTCCGCAGCATCGTTAAAGTTAGACAGAAAGAATCTCACCCTCCCTCAGAGGTGGTGACATCATGACACGCACTGCTCGACAGAGAGGCGTGTTGGTTTCACCCCGAACACAGTGGAGCCCTGTGGCATAAGTGAAGAACTGAATTTGTCAGGTTTCCTCTAATTTGTCAAACTTGTCAGATGTTGTTTTTTTTTTTTTTTTACTTTTTGTACTTTTATATTTGTAACTTTATGAGAGGTCTGTTTTTCTTCTGTTTTGTTTTTGACATGATGCTAGCCCTCCGGCATGAATCAGTTACTTAATATGTCATCTTTCCTCTAATTCGTCACGCTTGACGGATGTTTTTTTTTTTTTACTTGTACTTTTTTGTACTTTTATCCTTGTAACTTCTTTTGTTCTTCGTTCTTTTTGTTCCTGACATGACGATGGGGGTGTGGCACTTGGACACCGACTATGGAAACTCCCACCCATTAGATTTGAAACCCTGTTCAAACCGATTATCCAGCAACAATTCTACCACTTTTACACTGATGAAGACACATCAGTGTTGAATCATTAGTCTGTTTGGACAATTAATGGCTGTGAATTCATTAGTGTGCTTCAGTCCCTTTTGTCCTCTGGAAACACATTCTTTGCTCTGATTTGTTTCTCTTTCTGCTGTTTATGATATTTTGAATGGTGCACACCAATAAACATCAACACAGCAGCATTTATGTGTGATGCTGATGATTACATAACCTTGTGGATACAGACCTACACAATATCACAAACAACCCCAAGTTAAATAGGAGTGCTCTCTTCATCTCTCAGACAGCAAATCGGACGTCAAAGTCAATTACACATTAGACATCTCAGTATTACAAAACAAGATCTGTGTCTGACTCCTCTACCCACATCAAGTCTGCTTATGCAACTACCGCTGCTGTTGTTCAGGCAAACAGCCAGTAAGTTCGCTGGGAGAGCACAGCAGCATCAGCACTTCCAGAATCCACATACTGAGGAATAGCATGGTCACGGTATGTGCATCCTGACCCCCAGCTGGTTAGCTGGCTGCTCCGTTTGAACTGCAGGCTCTATGCCAATGCAACATACGAACAATGAGAGAGCGTGCTTACATAAAATAGAAAATACACATAAAACAGCCACACTAATAGGAGGATTTAAACTCTGTTCTTGCCTTGATTAAAAAAAAAAAAAAAGTGAATCTGAGTTGCTTCCACTTCCCTGCCCTCTTGCCTTTTATCAATTACAGAAGAAGGTGATGGTATAAACAAAGGTGTGGTTGCAGCGTACGTGAAACCTTCAAGAAATAATAAAGGTGAGCAATGCAGACAGTCCTCATCAGAAAAACGACAGCACTGATCGCTGTACAAATACCGTCTGAGACCGGTCCTTTTTATATGTGGAATGGAATATAAACAAAACAAATGACTTTGCAGGAGGACACCTGCTCATGTTTGAACCCTCTGAACAAAAACGGTCAGGTATGAGTTTGGGATGGACGGTCAGCATACAGCTTTGACATATGAAGACTTGATTTTTAAGACAGCACGGTGGACTGTGACTGGTCACCTTGCCTGTGTGGAGTTTGCATGTTGTACCTGCGTGGGTTTCCTCTGGGTGCTCTGCCTTCCTCTCATTCTGCAAGGGTAAAATTAGGTTAGGTAAAGTGTAAACCCATATGTGTAAATGTGAGTGTGAATGGTTGTCTCTATGTGCTGGTTTGGTGATGGACTGGCGACTTGTCCACCTGTACCCTGCTTCTTGCCCAGTAGGGATTGGAAACCCCTAAAACACCTCAATTGTGAGATGAAGTGAGAAATGACAAAAACAGACTCAACAGATATTCACTGAACATTTTTTTCCTGCAGACCTGAGTAAGATTGAAAAAACGACAAATTCTGCATATATTCCCAACAACGCTGACTCTTTTTTCCTCTCATGGCAGAAATGCAAT
Organism: Seriola lalandi dorsalis; assembly: GCF_002814215.2. Classification (NCBI taxonomy): domain Eukaryota; kingdom Metazoa; phylum Chordata; class Actinopteri; order Carangiformes; family Carangidae; genus Seriola; species Seriola lalandi. The sequence continues at coordinate 168,644 of NW_019524263.1, forward strand.
GTCCCCTGAATTACAACTCTTTAATTAACATAACGAGGAGCCTTTTTTAATGAATGTCCCAAAAATATTAATCTAGAATGGATCAGGAAAAATCTGTGAGACAACACAATTAATTTGTTTTCCTACAATATCTGCTTATATAGCAACTAAAGCACAATTGATTAAAACAGCATTTAAATAGTAAATTAAGTAGTACAACAAAGTGGTGTGCTTTAAATAGTATAAAAACTATGTACACAGAAGTTTCACGGTATGTGTATGCCATTGTGGTGCTGTAGTATTTGTGGTGTGTGTGTGCGCAGGTATAATTGTCAGCAGTAGCCTGATGGCTTGTGGGTAAAAACTGTCTCTGAACCTGCTGGTTTGGGTCCGGATGCTCCCGCGCCGCCTGCCAGACAGCAGGAGTGTGAAAAGTCTGTGTGTGTGATGGCTGGGGTCAGAGAGGATCTGCTGCGCTCTCCTCCTGCAGCGCTCGCTGTAGAGGTCCTGGGTGGCTGGCAGCTCAAGTCGCTGTTAATGCGTTTTGCTCATCTGACCGTCCTCTGCAGAGCTTCTTTGCGGCCAAAGGGCGGAGCAGCTGCTGTACCAGGACGGTTGTGGGCAGTTAAAGCAATTGGTTAAGATCAGGGAAAGATTACAGTCTTGGCTAAATACTGCAAAAGGTCAACAATGACATGAAGTGTGAAACAGGATGAGCTGACTTTATTAACCTTTGACTGACATCATGCTCTGCATAGACCTAACCACATGCGACTCAGGTGTGAATCTTGGTTTCACGTATGAAAGTCCTGCACTCTTCACCCCCAAATACGCTGCATATTCATCGACATGCACGTGCAAGCAGAACATTTAACAATTAATAATAATTTAGCGCTTAATAAAATGATCCAGCTCCCCTCAGTCAGTGTATGTCACATGAGGTCATCCGTGACGTGCCCTAACAGAGAGAGAGTAGCGGCTGCGACTGAACGCCGTAGACACACTCAGCCGGGAGAAATATTGGGATTTTATTTGACTCTCGGGGAGAATTCAGCTGCCGGTAAGTGGAGTTCGCAGTGGTATTATCTGTATATTGTTTTGATGTGTTTTATAAAACGAAGTCAGCATGCACGGTTTTGTCATGGGCAAATTGTATTTCCCGCCACCATTTTAGAGAATATATAATTTTACTTTCAAGTAGCATTAATGCAAAAATGGCAGCTAATTTACTGCCCTGGACCAGTCCGCTGGCCCTTTAGACACAGATAACTTTATATATATATGCAGTTGTGATGAGCTTTACTTTCCTCTATGTATTTGGGTCTTACACTAATCCGTACAGTATGTCCTTGTTCTGCAGGTAGCTGATTGGTGTATGTGAAACCACTTTGGCAACCAGTATGTTCCAGTTTAAGTTTTAAGTCTTGGCTGCAGACTAACCACCCTCTCTGCTCGTCTCCACAGACACCCCACATCCTGAGTTTGGTTGGTTCCTGCTAACTTAGTACACGTATATTTATGTTTTGTTTTGCATCTTACAACATGGCACCCACATCTTTCACTTCTGCACCCCACACAGCACTGACGTTACTGATTACCACTCCAAATGCTGTAAATATTTAATTTGGCATTTAAATTTGGTTTGATTTGGTCTAATAAAAAATATTCTTTATTAATTGTTATCAGTGGTGCGTCTTCCTTTTGTTGTGGCCTGGTCATAATAACACAGTTTAACCATTTAATAAGTTTTCTGCCTTGCTGAAAGTGAATAATCACAGAAATAACACTGTAAACATAAATACCTTATTTTGATATTTATTACTTTATGTATGTAATTATAGATAAATAAGAGATAAGATAAGTTAAATAATAATAATAATAAGATAAATGGAAATAACTAATAAGGACAGATCCTGGATCAGCACTACAGCCATGGAGGAAACTTGTGACCCAAATAGATTTCTGGAAAAGGTATGAAATGCGACGTGACACTGTGTATGTGTATGTGTGTGTGTGTGTGTGTGTGTGTTATTTTGTCCTTTGCCAGTCACATGAGTGTTAGTGTTACACAACAGCGTCACCTTCAAGTCCTGCATCAGTTACGCAACATAAGTCTAATTGTGGTCCTGACTGCGGCGGTTCTGGTAAATAGTTTGAACAAATTGGTCCAAATAGGTGAAACACGACGATTTAGCAACAGGAGTCCTTGTCGAGACTTAAAGGAGATACACTGCTGAACTCGACTCAGAGTTTTTAATGGCTTCCTTTTCTCTCATTTGTAAATGAAATTGACCACTCGAGCTACTTTGGAGCAATATGTGAGTCTACATGGGAAAGGTGTCTCATACTCTGGTTGTTTTGCTAGTTGATGTTTAATAGTTGATAATCAATGACATAATATGATGCGTTTTGTTGTAAGGTTTCATGTTACATTCTGTTTGAATATGGGTTGCTATAATTCAACAGATAATGCTGTAAATTATGTTTTGGTGTTTTAAATTCTTTTTCCTTGTGCCTCTTTTTAACTTTGAATGCCTGCCCCTCTTAATGTCTCTGCGCAGCCCTGTACATTAAACATAACTTCTATGAGGCGGGGCTGATTCCTGAATATATTTATATCGAGTATGACTTCGAGAAGTCAACTGCATTCGCTTTGACACAATCAACTCTCATGTGGATCCACAGAGGGGGCCTTCTCTATAGTACATTACCAATTTCCAGCTGAGACTCTGTAATGTGCAGTTGTGTTTTGGTTTTGTAGTCCCTGGAAGCATCATATGACAAGTCTCGGTGTGACAGAAGCTTGCTGTTGCACTGCACTCCCAAATGCACCCAGTGCTGCTCTTCCACAAGGGAATGATCTAGCTGTCCTACTCAATTAAATACTGGACTAACTGTGTGCAACAGAATAAGTCTTAATGAACTGTGCAGCTGGGACGATTGTTGATCTGCTTCTCTCTGCTCTGTTTGTCTCCGTGGTTCCTCTCTGACTCTTAGTGTTGTTGCTCAAGTTAGTTCTTGAACAGAAAACCCCTTTGAGCTCGGCGAGCTTCACTCCTCACGTACTCTAAGATTTGATTATACGCTGACCTTGTCTGCCTATGCTTTCCACAGGAATGCCTCTCTTCTACACACATATTTTCTTCCACATGGCTCCTCGGAGCATAAATATTTGAAGACACAAAACACTCTGTTAGACATGTGACGAGGTCATGTCTCCAATAAGATGCATCGGATTCAATTAGCAGTCCGGGAGGCCGTGCCTTCTAAAATATGACGACTGCTAATGGCTGCAGATACAGAGCAGTGCCATTTTATTTTAACCTTTCTCTCAGGCATTCCTGACATCTGCAAACCCTTAACTACCAATTTATGGATGTTACTGAAGTCTGCAGTCAAAACAACCTGTGAGACGTGCAACATAACCCACTTCCTCCTCTGCTTCTCCTGCTTCAATAACAACATCTGGTCTATTATAAGCTTGCAAGGTGTGAAAACACTTTCACAGCCACTGCCTCATTCCTAGAGGCCACAAGCTATGAATGTTTACATTTTGTGCTGTTACTTTAGATAACAGGCCATTATTGCCGTCAGGTCTTGCTAAAGCAATTCATTCACATAGCAACCATTCACATTATGCATCCAGTTACTGGGTTCATACAAATGAAGAGTCAACATTTTAGGTAATTAAAGGGAAGCTCTTATTCCAGCGGGGGAGGAGCTGTGCTCTGGCTTGATCTGTAAAAACAATAATGTCCTCATCGATTGCACAGTTCTTAACTATCTTGTTACAAACAGAGTGACCAGCAGTTGGGAGACAGGCCAGTTTTCCCTGAATGTGTAAACCAGCAAAGTGTCGGGGCATTGTTTATGCTGCTGTAAATCCCCTAGCAGCCTCTGCGCATTAGCAGACGTTAGTTGATGTTCAGTGTCGCAGTGAGTAACAGTGACCCTCACTTACTTCATGGGCTGAGTTATAATGCTTGGCTTTTCCTGTCACTTGTACTCTTGCTCTCTTTCACACGCCATCAGTCTTTTCTCTCTGTGTTTGTTGTTTTCCACGTGAAATATTGGTTTTGTCCCAATCTATTCCGTCCCAATTTTCCTCCTCCCGCAGTTCCTCTCCCTAAATTGCTTGCTCACATGGACCTCTCTATTCTCCAACTCAGATGTTCCAAAACACTTTCACATCGAGAAACTTCTAATAGATTTATTTGTCAAGATTTTTGCTGTATAATATTATACTGAATTGCATAACCGTCTGTTTGACGGAGGTAAGGGTGACAGAATATTATTACCAAAGTAAAGTGAGTGAAATACAGGCGAGCCAGACAGAGACATAAACCAAGAGCTTTGATATGGTCCAACACACTCATCTCTTTCCCTCGTTCAAAGAGCCTTCTCTCTCCCACTTCACTTGATCCGCCCAATCTCCTCATCCTCTATTTCCATTATTGTGAATGTAGCATGGCAGACTGAGTTGGACTTGATCCACGAGTCAGTCATTGTAATTAGATTCTGCTGTTAAACTGACGAATGTTTTAAATGCAGTATACAGTCTTTGGTAGGTGGCCAGAATTTAATCAGCGCTCTTAATTACAGGCACAGAGTCACACAATGACATTTTCAAGACTTGTCACTTTTAATTAAGTTACATACGTTCTCTCCCTTTTACGTTTCTGCTGTTCTCTAGCCCTCTATCTCTCCATCAAACCCCCATTTTCCTCCTCATGCACTGATCAGGTATGGCTAATAAAGAGCTGAATGTTAATGGATAAATCAGAGCTGTCTGCAGCTGCTGCAGGGATGGACCATCATTTATCATCTCATCAGACCTTTTAAGCACTCACATATAGTGATAGTGCGAGTGTGTGATTTGTAGTTTCTAAATTGCTGGAAATTTGCAGCTTAAATTTTTTCAGAGGAATAGTTCCCGGCACAACGTGAAAAATAGAAGCTCACTGAGGCAGCCAGGAGTGAAGATTAAGAGGCTGCTTTTGCTCAAGTGCTACACCTAATTACAGTTTCAGTTACCAGTAATTTCAAGGAATATAATGGTATTTTATCATCCGACTACCGTATCATCCATTTTTGTGCAGAATGTGGAAACAGAGGAGAGTTCGATGGCTGAGCTGTCTGTATGGCCACGTTAAATTTCCTGAAAGTCTGGGGATTAGTTTTCTCAGTATCATGACTGTTTGATTACAGAGTTTCCAAAATACATTCATTCAAATTTCATCGTCACAAAAGGCAAATCAATGGCGTCAACCAAAGCCATCAGGATTCATCTTCTGAGGACAATGATTATGCCAAATCAAATCTGGCCATCTGGTCGGTATTATTGATGTCTTTTTTTTCCCCGGAAACCAAAGTGTTGGATAGACAAAAAAAAGACCAAGCATTTGTTCGGATTTAGGTCAGCAGTAATGTGGAGGAGGTAATTGACTCTGGTTTTTCAATTAGATTCACTGTATCTTACACAAAAGATGTTCAACACTGAGGGGAAAAACAAAAAAAAAAAAAAAAAGATTTTGTTTGTCCTTAAAAAAAGTAGTGTTCCAAGAAAATAGTTTGCCTGACACCATTACAAGATGCATACGTGTGCCCCAGTTTATTTCTCTGTCTTTATTATGTGTTTATGTAAGCGTGATTACGACACGCAGTGGTACGTGTGTGAATTTCCCCCGTGGCTGTTATATGTCGGTCATGGACAGCTCCAGAACTAATTCTGATTCATGCTATAAGAGGCGTTCTTTATATGTACAACATAGAGAACAGAGGTGAAGTAGGAAGTGAGTCAGAAACACACATGTATTCAAACATTACAGCCAGTGTGAACAGAAGTTCTCACGCTGAGTGTGAATTAAATCCTTACAATTGGTGTTTGGCTTCATGTCTTATATACTGTGTCTTTGCTGGTTTCCGAAAAGGTCAGTCTTGAAAACGAATGCTCAGATTATTGTCAAGTTCTATGATAATATTGTTTACCCGTCTAATTGCGTCGTGTCACATGTGTGATAAATGTCCTACAAGCCATTCACACATCTCAACAGTTTAAACAAGGTGTTTTATGGGAAGTGAATCATTTATATCCGTCAGGCTCCGTATTCAAATTATTGTCTGAGGCGAATCACTCAGTTTGTCATCTTAAAAAATCTAATTAGTAAAGCAGCTTTAACCAGTTCAACCATTTTTTTGTATGCATACAAAAAACAGCCTGAAATTGGTTATTGATTATACCAATGTTTTCTGTCATGAAAGCCGTGGGAGAGTACATGAAAAATGAAGCAATATCAACAAGTTTTGATAATTTGATTCCATTTCACTTAGTTGCCCATTATTTCAAACCCTGTTTAAAATTCCTGTAATAAAGTATTCCTTTAATATCCCAGATGGGAAAATATCCGGTAAGAGTTTTCCTCCTGTTTCTGCAGAACAATGGAACCAACTACGCTTCAAACAACAACAACAAAATCTGCAAAACAAGTGAACATCATTTGCATTCTGCATCTGCACCGACTAACCTATTCATTGTTATCAAGCTAAGTTAATTATTAGATTAAGCATTTTTGCTAAAGCTTTTCACTCACTATTGGAAAAACATAATTGTCCACAAAATGAAAGTCCACAAAAACGGCAAAGAGAGAGGGAACAGCTTTAGCTTTGAACATATGCAGTCCCAAGATATTGAAGTACTAGTTCTTGTACTTTAAGTCCTCGAACTTTAAGCACCTGCCGATTACATTTCCCTCTTGTATACAACAATATGAAACCTAATTACAAAGCTGTTACTTAATAGTTTTTTGAGAACTGTCCTCCATGAGGATTGGATTCATTCGACATTCTCAGCAGCAGCTTGTCTCAAGTAAACAAGAGAATCACGCATTTGTCAGAAACTGCATCACCAGAAAACTTAAGGTAAGAGAAACACCTTTAAGATAAATGAGAGATGCTTGATAGTTTGACCAATGGCAGCCATTGTGAATACAGTTGTGGCTACATATGTTGTGGCCTGGATCAGTCTGGTCACATCAGCCGTTTAGGTATGGAAGAACATTTCTTTCATCCAGTATAATGCAACTAGGATCCAGGATCTCAGAACCTTGTGGTCTGGTATCATTGTCTGATTTAGCCTATGAATGCTCCAGCTGCTGTGTTGTGTAAAAGACAAGGTAGTTACATCTCTCAAATCCAACCAATTTTCTGCTGTTGCAAGTGTAAAAATAAAGTATTCTTTGTGATGGTTGTTTCAAGAATGAAAATCTTGACAAGAAAGCAAAGTAAGATGAAAAGGAGAAGTGAGACACTGGAGGGAAAGCATAATGATGTATCATTAATGAGTCAGATTTTTGTCTAATGTAATCCATCCTTTCATTTTCGCAGGACACAGCCTGCAGTTGGGGAAGTGAAAGCCACAGTTAAATACTGATGGATACATACCAAATGATGTACAGCTTCTGAGATTAATCACTGAGTAACCTTGCTTCAAAGCTTAATCTGGGATTAAGGTATGATGCCTGCTGGCAGTATGTGACAGCTATGCATGAGTTTCCGAGGCAATATGAGGCTCCAAGTCATTTTCTAACAACTGCAAGGAGACACACTCTTCAGAAGCTTATATTTCAGAATTCATGAACCTAATAGACATAAAAATAAAGTGTCAATTTATCCTGAATAAGGTTCTTACTGTCCTTATTGTGTCTGGCTGTCCGTCCATCTGTTCGTATGTATGTCCCGTTCTTGTGAACGCGGCATCTCTGAATTTCTCCAAATTTGGTACAAACATTTACAAGGATTGTATTGGAGTTATTAGATTTTGGTGGTTAAAGGCAAAAGTTGCAGTGACCTCACAAAATACGGTCTAGGCCCTGTGAATATCTCGGGAACTCTTCAGGAGGAATCCCTTCTCATCTGGCACACATGTCCGCTGAGACTCAAGGATAAACTGAAGGTCAAAGCTCAAGGTCAGTGTGACCGCACAAAATAGTTTTTAGCCACAGCAAATCAAATAAAGTTGCCTATTCTTAAGAAGTTTTAGCAAGTTTAAGGTTTATAAAAACAACAGTTATTGTAGTTTTGTTGTTTTCACCTTTTATTTGGGATCATTACACCTCCTCTGGGATTGAGGGACTGTAGAGACTACACTTGATTGATGACTCCCAGTATCTCCTGTTTGTTTTGTTGCACCTGTTAGGGCAGCACCTTGCAGCTTAATTAATTTAAATATATATATATATATATATATATATGCAGTCTGGTGACCGCCCGATGTCAGCCTGAGAACAGGTTCAATCAGCCAGAATAAAAATTTACATTCAGTGTCCTCCGTAGAGTGTTCTTTAAAATTGTTCTAGTTACGTCCTTAGTTTCAAGTCACAAAGTGCAATAAATGAATCTGTTCTAATAGAACACCAATAACTTTCACTATGTGTGCACAGTGGTGCATTTATTATAGGATAAAATCACAAGAGGAAAAACTTCCACAGATCAAAGCTGTTTTTACAGCTGAATGAAATCAATTTGCAAACATAAACTGGTTACCACGCTGAAAGCACCTGGAAAATTGGTGTTTGTCCTTAAGGGCAAGAAGTGAGGCTTCAGTGAATTAAAAAGCAAAAACACAATGTAAGTCTCCACAGGGAATATTAGAAGACACTTAGAACTCCTATTAATCTTTTTTTTATTATTATTATTTCCACACCAGCTCAGGAATGAGTTTTGCAATGTAAAGTAGCCAGACAGCCGAAGATTCGCACCTAAATGAATAACAGTGTCCTTCAATCCTTCACCTCTAATTTCTGAGAGGAATAAATTTCCATAAGCAACGTGTCGATGTTTTTACATTCAATCAAAATAAAGACAAAAAACAAAACGATACAAATTATATATGTATGTATATATATACGTATATGTAGATAGATATGTGTGTATATGTGTGTGTGTGTGTGTGTGTGTGTAAAATGGAATGACAAAACAAACAAATAAGAAGAAACAGTAAAAATGTTGCGTCATGGAACTGCAAATGTGCAAGAGCTGATTTGATGAAATAGATCTTCAGCATATTGACTTTATTTCTTTTTTTTTTCTTTTTTTGCTTTAATGTTTCCAGACTTTAAGAACACCCCTGATATTACATTGTATCCCACATTTGATGTTATACGACAGGATAAACTGGAGGCTATGCAGTCTTCCGGAAAAAATAAAAAATAAATCGAAGCATGTTGATGATAAATGCCTTAGTGTTGTTAAAGGTTATACGGTCAGTGTGAAACAGGTCATTTTTCATTTTCTCTGCTTATGTGTGTGCAGATCCAATTTTAGTCAGGACTACAATTTGGACAAAATTTACACTATCTATTTATCCATCCATTTTCCATACCTGCTTATCCTGTTCAGGGTCAGACGGGGGCTCGAGCCTATTCCAGCCTGGATGTAGTGAGATGCTGGGTATCTTAAACAGGTTGCCAGTCTATCTCAGTGCTCAAAATATACACATTTGTGTTTTAAACAATGGGGGGAAAAAAAATGTGATAATAGCCTTAGGAATACCATTTTGAGAACTGGGGAGTAAAAAGAAGTCCTCATGTTTTGTCCTGTTTGTTTACATTGGTTGAATGTGTACAGTTATATGCCAGGATAGCGCTCTGAAATAATCTCCCCTGTTTACCACAAACAAACAAATTACTTTCCATGTTCAGTCATCTGTTTTTGTTGATGACTTTGGTTTAAGGCAAGGCATTAAATGTATGTGTAGGACAGGTTGTCAGAAGAAGGCGCGAGCAATATTGTTTGTCAGACTCCAGACTAACAACAGGTTGATACCACTGCATTCAATATGTTGTTTGACGTTGAGCAAATTGTGTCTGTAACAAGGTTTAAAGAAGATTTTTACTGCCGGTGCTGTGAATTCTCCCCCTTCTATATTTTTTGTATCAACTTAGATCAATTATCCAACTTGTATCACCAGGATTTCATTAAGGTCTCTCCAAATTACGTAAGAACGGTTTTGTAAATAGTTCCATGGAAAATCGTGTGATGTGCGTGAGGCCTTTCTCGAGGATTGAACTTAGTTGCCCTGAGGGAGATTAGACTTTGTTGAATCTCACATGGGCCACGTGTTAATATTAGCTAGAGGTGGTAGAGCTGTAGATAAAGTATGTCCCGAGGACGTTCTGGGTGCTCATGGGATTTACATTACTTCAAAAAAAAAAAAAAAAACTTTAGGAGCCGCCTCCCCCTCCCTCTATATTGCACATATTCACTCACAGATACAGGATTAACCTCCCAGCAGAAATCTAAACACACACACACACACATTGTATATATCCTTTATGTTTGATTAAATTTGAATTCAGGTTAAAAATGTACCTCCTGTCTTAAGTGCTCTCTGTATGCGACGTGAGCATGATAATGATTTTCTACTCAATTTAACTACGAAAGGTCAAGACTCTTAACAAGTACAAGCCATTCAAAAGTTTTCACTCATTCAGGCTTGTGTCTAAACACTTTCTGAGGCAAAGAGCGGCAATGACACACTTCTGCAGAACTGTACTACCGTTGAACTTTAATTGCTACCAACACCGGGTGTGATTAGATATTATTTCAAACCACTGACTGCACTGAATAGCTTCTAGATTACATTTCCTCCAAGGTTTAAGGTTGTAAAATGACTTGTAATTTCAATCACGTAATTCACTAACCTGTGGCGCATTGACATTGAACTGTGTGTGCCAATTAAATGGACTGACTGTGGAAATGGGGTTGTCTGTCTGAGAGACAATTGTGAGGCAGGTGGTGGAATCAGGATTGTTTTGCCACAAAAAAGCAAAAGCAAAAAAAAAAAATCTATACATATATATAAATATATATAAATATATATATATGACCCCTCTCTGCCTTGAAAATCTTATATGTTCAAATCCAAACCATGTAGAATATGAACCACTCGAATCTGTCTTCACAATGTCCCCCAAAAAAAACCCCCAAAAACAAAACAGGCCCAAAACAATACTGACGTTAAAACTCTTTAAAAGCACTGACATGCTCAGAAACCTCCGCTCCATAACAGCACTGTTCATAATCTTTTCACATCTGGCTGACCCACTGCAGCAAATAATGGTTGCAGAGTTATCACCAGCCGGCCGTTTTCAGTTCAGTCCGGTTATGTGACAGCCATTTTACCCAAACTGTGTCAGTTGCTGATTTAAAGGTGCTGTCCACAATGAAGTGACCCACTTCGTGAGTGACACTAATATTAATCAAAGCATTTATTTTTGTGCTCTCTGTGTTTCAATTATGATTGTTGCTCGAATGTATGACACAATCTGTTTATTAACTGTGGTGCTAATGAAGTGTGTGTGATATCTTATCAGGTATCTGCCTAGTATTTTTTCTTTGTATGTTCTTAAACACACATAATGATAGCACCCAGGGCTTCAGTGTAACACAGAGCAGTTTAATGTAAAACACAAACATGCTTTTGTTTTTATGTTCTGCAGTTATAACAAAGGACACTTGGTCACTATGCCCACACATCATTTAGCCTATATTTGCCTGTTAAAATGCATTAGGCATCCACTTGTAATTCTGAATTAGGTAAAATATCCATTCACAGCTGTGAAGTTCAAAAGGTCAGAGTCATGAACTCTGCTGGTTGCAATTCGTTTGAAATGCTGTACTCGAACCCCAAACAGCTTTGATCCTTGAATCTCAGTAACAAGATGTCAAGTTGTTTGTTTACACTCTCCGATTAGACTGGAGCCGGCTCGGGTAATAGTCGACACTCAGAGCTCAGCTGGGCACGTGCTGCGGGGGCTCGCCGTTTTGTAACGTGGATTTGGCACCTGGAAGGTAAAGGGTAGGGACGGATGCAACGCCTGCTGGACAAAGAGCAGGTCGAGGGCTCTTGGAATATGAAACATAGCCCCAAGTTATATTACCAGTGGCCCTTATCCAAACCAAGGAGCTGTAACCATCCGAGCGTTTGCTCGTGTACTCAGGTATACTAAAGAAATATTCCAGCAGGGTCTGGTTAGCATGATCAACTCCGGTGCGTAATGTAATGTAACAGGGCAACAGATGGTCAACAACAGGGGATCAACTGGACTCGAGGAGAGAACGGTTCATTGCAGGCCCGCTGCTTCACTGTCTTTACACTCACAAAGCACTTAACATTACATTAAGAACACCTGTACACCTGTACACCTGCTTATTCATGTGATAAATTTAGTCAGCCAATCGCGTGGGCGGCAGTGCAATGAATAAAATCATGCAGATACAGGCCAAGAGCTTCAGGCAATGTTCACATCAAATATCAGAATGGGGGAAAAAAATGTGATCTCAGTGACTTTGAGTGTGGCGTGATTGTTGAGGACTGACAGGCTGGTTTGAGTGTTTCTGAAACCTCTGATCTCCTGGGATTTTCACACGCAACTGTCTCTACAGTTTAAAACAAAAAAACATCCAGTGAGCAGCAGCTTTACAGACGGACACATCTTGTTGATGAGAGAGGTCTGAGGGATATGGTCAGACTGGTTAGAGCTGACAGACAGGCTATGGTAACTCAGATAACCACTCCCTACAACTGTGGTGAGCAGATAAAGCTCCTCAGAATGAACGACATGTTGAACCTTGAGGCTGATGGGCTTAGAATAAATCAGGTTCCACTGCTGTCAGCCAGGTACAGAAATCTGAGGCTGTGGTGGGAACAGACTCACTAACGATGGGTAGTTGAAGACAGAAAAACGTAGCCTGGTCTGATGAAACAGATTTTTTGCTGAGGCAGCAGATGGTAGGGTCCGATTGTGGCATCAACAGCATGAATCAATGGACCCAACCTGCCCCTGTGTCAGCAGTCCAGGCTGCTGCTGCTGCCGCTGCTGATGGTGTAACGGTGTGGGGAACGTTTCCTTGGCACACGTTAAGCCCTTTATTACCAATTAATCATGGTTTGTGTGTCACAGTCTATCTCAGTACTGTTGGTGACCATGTGCTTTTCTGTATGGCCACAGCTGTCCCATCTTCTAATGGCTACTTCCAACCTGATCATACACCATGTCACAAAGCAAAACTGTGTTGTACTTTTCTGTCTGTTTGGTTTGGAGAGAGAGAGAGAGAGACAGAGGATAGGGATAGGGTTAGGGGTAGGTAGTTTTCCCCCACTCTCAGATAGGGTCCATAGGAGCGTACCAGCGACAGGTGTACTGGACCTTTGTTGTTATGGCAACGATAACATACACGTGGTTAAGATTGTGGAACGGTCACGGTTCGGTTAAGTTTAGGCACGACAACAACCTGATCAGGTCCAGGAAAAGATTGATTTTTGGGACAAAATTAGAACTTCCTTAAGGTTAGGGCACCTTCGTTGTCATGGTTACAACAATAAACATGCAGTTAAAGTTGTGGAATGATCACTTTTAAATAAAACGATGTTGATTACTGGTCACACATGAAAAATGATCAGCGGCCTCCTGTATGAAAGTCCTGTGTATTGTGGAACCATCCATCCACCCCGACTTCCTCCTCCGACAGACAACAACCTATGGGATGATTTTTTTATAAGAGTCTTGTGTCAGCAAAACAACCCAAAACTATATTGGAAAAGTGTCTACTGAGGTAAGATGCTCTGCTTTGGAAACACTTGCGCTGGTGGTCATTTGAAGCAGTGATGGGGAGCAGCTCTGGGGAACAAGTGAATGGTCAGGTGGTAAATGAAGTGGGGAAACTATATAAATTTAGTATGCATGGACATCGCCTTACTTCCTGTAGCTGCAGGCAGAGGATGATAGTGAAGAGTGCAGTCATGGTACAGAAGCCCAGTATCCCTTGGAACTACATCCATATTGGACAATTCTGCACTTCACAATTTATGTCCAATTTATGTCACTGCAGCACAGAAGAAGCGTGGACTATATGTATTGCGACAGAAGGTGAGGGTAAGGAAGTTGGCGCGGTGGATGAATTTTTGGAGAAGCTGTGAAAGGGAACTTCTGGATAGCCTCAAACTACTTTTGAACTGCTATTCAAATGGAAAACTGGGACATCAGTCTTGTTCTAAGCTGCACTGGGGAAGCAAGCTATTGTTGGGTGATAAGCAAAATAAATGGAGAAATTCCTGAAGAACCCTGGGCAAGTTGTTTTTGCAGTCTGACTTTACTATAAGCACCATCAATTACAGTGTCTATTAGTGTTATATCATAGTCAAGGCCTCCATAAGTCCGTCCGCAAGTCTTATTGAAACATACAGTACAATACATCATCCAGACAACAATCTCATTTAATGTATATGTTGGGAATTTAGTCAAATAAAAGCTTATTCTGCAACTCTTCCGTTTCTTGCAAGTGTAGACGCACAGGAATAATCAGAGCTGTGAATATTTTCCCATTTTCTGTCTGTTCTGCTGCTGAAGAAAGATCCCTTTTTTTTCCTTCACTTTTTTTCATTCCTCCATGATAAGTGGTCTGAAATGAAACATCTGTTTGTTTGAACAGCAGGGCACTGGCATCAATTATAAAGTTTTTTTTTTTTTTACCTCTTTTCAGACAGAGTTTTTCTCTGCCCCCTGGTGCAAGTACTGGTCTTGATGCGTTTAATGTCTATTTGACATGCTTTTCACCAGCTCCTCTCTGAATCCACTCCTTATGGACCCCCCGCTATTTCTCGCTGCAAGGCATTTTTCTTTATTATACACGATCACATCCATCTTTGGAAAAGATGAATGTATTACCATTTTTATCCTTGCTTTGGATATTGCTCCAACACTTATGAATGTGTGATGGAAGTGCAGCTGTTTCTGCGTGTAGTCCTGGGCAGCGCAGAGAGTCACCATCACTCTGATGATCAAATGTTAGGGGGCCAAGGCTAATGTCAGCTTTGTTCAACAGCCGTGGTGAGCTAGATATCAAGTTAGATATCTGCAATTCATCAATATTTAAAATAATTGGTGTAAATAGTATTGTGGGGGTATGTACTAATCACATATTCCACACTTTAATATCAAGCTGCAATCAACTGACATTATAGACATGGAGAAGATCAAGGTAGCTGAATCATATACAAGATAAAAGCCAAAATAAATAATTTATCCGATGCCTTCAGCTGTCTGTAGCCAATAGCGTGGTTATGGCAAGTCTGATGTCTGCTGCTGATGTATGGTTAGTGTCTGAAGAGTTGTTTGATTGCACCAGGGGGGCAGAATACGTCTTGGTTACGCCCTCACATGCACACACAAGCCTACTCACTGACAACATAATCAAAGGTGTTACAAGTTTTTCAGAAAGACAGAAAGAGAAAAAAAGTTACTTTTGTTAACAAGCACGCCTGCTGAAAGGGTCCATGCAGCTAAAAAATTATCCTTCTATTTCATTTTATTTTCACAGGTTGTGGCTTGTTTTATTCACCCCTTATATCAAATTTTCTGAAAGAAAATGAATTGATGGAAAATCTGGGTGCTGCTCTTCACTGAGTCTGAGTCTACTCCTGTTATCTAACACATCTGAGTATTTGCCACTATATTGGAAATTAAGTCTAGCCTTTATTTTATCAGTGTCAGTTTTATCAGTTTTGTTAAAATGCATGGAAAAGGCTCCACTGCTGATGAAATGGAGTGTGTGTTGGGCTCAGGCTCTTAAACACGGTAATACTTCATCTTTGAGAACACGTGAAGCCCATGAACAGGTTTCTCTCTCCACCTCGGTGGAGTGGCACGCTGAAATATGCTCGTAGTTACTATGATTATTTAAAGAATTTGAATGTAACTGATGGTATATACCCAGTGTAAATTCAGACAGGTCGGGCGATGCAATACCTTATTTGATGGATACACGGATGGTAAGTAATCATGGAGTAATGATGGTTTACTAACAATCAAACCTCCTGGAATTGGGTGTTGTGTGTGTTGTTGCCCTGGGACACCAAAAAACCTGTTCAACCATTACATACAGTGGGGTCCAAATGTCTGAGACCATGAATGGGATAGTGGTCTTAAACCTTATTATATACAGTGTAACCCATGTTGTTCTGCCGATGAGATTACTTTAAAATTTATGAAAACAACTGCATCACTCTAACTCTGCTTGTTCGCTCCCTCAAGGACGCCAGCATCTAGGCTGTGTGCATTTCCCTCCCTCTCTTTTCCCTTTATCGCTCTCTCTCTCCCATCCCACTTTCGCTCTCTCTCTTTCTCCTTTCCGTCCTCGCTCTGCCCAATAGTTTCTCTGCTTTCGCATCTCTCCTGTTGGTCTCTGCAGGTATTTCTGCCCCTGGAGCTCTAGAGTATCAACATGTGACTGAAAACAGTTGACAGCCCTCATCATGAACACCTGCGCCCAGTTCTGCTTGAGGTTTCTCCCTGTTAAAAGGAAGTCTGTCCTTCCCACTGTTGCCAAGTGCTCGCTCATTGGGGATTGTTGATTCTGTAAATGAGATTATATCGGTTTAGATCTGCTCTACCTACACGGAAAGTGCCCCTGGCATAATTTCTGTTGTGATTCGGCGCTACTCTATATAAATTAAAGAATTGACTTGACTTGACATGTCCTGAATGTCGCACCGGGTGAGTTGAAGTACCTCTTCTTCAGCATGTTCCAAATATTTTCTCATAAATTCGATGTGATTTAACAATATTTACATAATGCATAGAAGTGTTTATTTTTACATATTTCAACTGTTTACATTACCACACTTAGCTAACTATATTTTTACCTCAGTACTGTTAGCTAACTATTTCAACTGTTTATCCATCACTTTTAGCTATTTCAATTTATAAACTTAGCTAACTAGGCTATATTTTAACCACTAAAGCTAGTTACGCTGTACTAATTCTAATTATTTTACCATATTTTTAGCTAATACTAACTATATTTACTTTTAGCCATCAACTTACTAATTGAAGATTGTTTAACCATTAATTTAAGATGATCATTTCAAGTGTTCATCCATTGCTTTTAACTATTTCAACAATGTATCAATTTTTATAGCTTAGCTATTTTAAAAGCAGCTGAGGTTTGATACGGTAAGCTAGCTTGTTCAGAATGTTTTAAAGATTGATTCTTAACAGGGAAATTGTAGCATCATGATTAAATAATTGCTAAATGTGTGGTTTTCTAGACTTTTTGTGTTTGGTGAGGGACCAAAGCTTGGAGTGATTGTTTTGGCACATCAGACACAAAGCAATTGTTCTTTATAAACATAGATTCCAGTCACCTGCATGTCTCTAATTGCAAGAGGTTACTGTGTGTGCTTAAGTTTAGCAAGTTATATGATTAACTTCGCATATGTTTTGTAATATGTTTTTGATTCCTTTTGTGCATTAATGCGTTTCTGTTATTTTAGTTTTTAAACAAAGGCCCTACTTCAGGAGCCAACCACTGTTTTCACCTGCTTCATGAGATTTCAGTGTACCTGCAGCTTGTAAACTGAATGGACCATTTTCTGTTTTATTTTTCTTGTGGGGTGTCTTGCTGTGATAAAAGAGGGGGACCGAGTGGTGGAATAACCATCTTGCATGTGTGTTTTACTGTGTGGTTTGAATTATTTCAGCTTGCTGTGAAATAGACAACTTTGAGTGTTATCGGCGGTTTTGGTTTGATTTAAATTGGTTTGTCCATATATTCTTGTGATAATTTCCTTGTTTCATTTATAACTCTATACACTAGCCTTCCTTATGGTGCAGTGTAGCCCCACGTTGTTTATTTCCTTGGCTTGTTCATTTCACGTTTGACTGGATTTATACATCAATTGTACAATTTACCCTATCATTCCTTTATTTATTAGTTGGGCCTACATTGAGGCCTCCCAGCAGACTCCCTTGCCGCTCGTTGCACAGAGACAAGCCTTTCATTTCAGGTACTGTAAATATATTTATATTTTGTTGCAGCAGCCTCTGGTTCCAGTTTACTCTGGGTGTGAGGAATATCACCACTTCTCAGTCGTATAAAGTAGACAGCGAATGATCTGTCCTCAGTGACCAATAGGATACAATACACTTTTACAGGAGTTAAACATAGGGTGTATCTATTAAGGAGAGCCCCAGGCTATAAAACACAGAGTGTTTGCAGGATAAACATGGCCGTATAAAGAAAAGCCAGCTGAGGACACAATGCGAACAGCGCTTCCAGGCACATGCAAGTTATATGAGGACCCTTACCAAAACAGATTTCCTGCGCACCAATTAAGAAGCAACACCAGCGCATCTATTGAACACGTACACAAGTTTGTTAACACATTGAGGAGGAAAAACTTAACTGAGGGAAGTAAACCGGGATTTTCTGTATTTGTCTTTTGAACTTTGGTTATTGGACTGCAGAGTGCCTTCTCATCACATCGATTGTCCTCTGTAATGTGCTTGTTTTGGCTGGTGTTCACCTGTGATTTAGTGCAGCCGAGTCTTTTCTCTGCCCAGGCAGTACATCACTGTCTGTGGAAGGCCCTACATGAGTGTCTAATCAGACAGCTGGCCTGACCTCTTTTCTGAATCAGTTAACCAGTCGGACAGCTTTCTTCTCTGGCCAACAAGTTAAGCAGCTTGTCCCTTCTCCCTCAACCAAACTTGAAGCCCCAAGTCTATTCTGATAGCAAAGCCAATTAGGCAATGGGACACACCTCATTTTTGAACTTGCCAACTGCTTATAGCTGGACCAACGCTGGAGCTAACCAGTGAGAAACTGAGTCAATGTGATTACCGAGCTGGAACACCATCACATGGCCACCAGCTACTTTGAAATTACACTCTCCCATACTGCAAGCAGAGCACATGGCTCAGAATATTCAGGAATCAATCAAGATAGGGTATGACTACTGTCCATGGCCAAGAGATGTTAGAGAGCGACACTTAGCAATCAGCTCGCCATCAGGGAAATGGCATTTTTCACAATAATCAACAAGACTACTAAGTTCAGCGTTGTCCAACAAGCCCATTCACAGTGGATCTGTTTGGCTTCCACAAACACATGCTTAATCAGCCCGTTCTTTTCCTTTGTGCTCATCAGCCACCAGCAAATATTATGAAATGGCTGTGGACCACTGGAAGAGAGGTAATGGAAATTCAGCATTACACAAATACACCAATGGATTAGAACTCATTAACACCGATAAACCAGAAGAAGGTGACTGTGCAGTCTTGCTATCCTGTCCAAAAAAACTCCTCCTCTCTATTTCATATCCTTTCATATCAAGAAAATCAAATTATACCTGTAGTGGTACATATTACACATGCTAATGTAGTTAGCATTTCATGTTAATGTGCTTTGTCAAATAAATAAAATTGAAAACCTAGAAAAACATAAGATATAAATGTAAAATACTTGGATAGTAAACCCAGAGATGTAGTGCTGCTGAAGTAATTCATGTATTGAGCAACATGAAAGAAATCATTCCACCTTAAAAGTTGCTGGTAACTGCCAGTAGCCTTTGAGCTGAGACACCACACCAATACTTGTGAAGTATTTGCACAATCCTGTGAAGTGTCCTATTAATTTATTCTTTTCAAAAATAACTGATAGGCACTGATATTTAACTAGTTGATAGACTTTCACCCTGTGTTCATAGTTTTATAAGTTGGATTTGTTGAATTTCTAATGAACATTTGATTCACATGAAGAGTTAAAAAAACAAAAACAAGTAATCTTCATAGATCCTCTTTCAACATCCGGACCTGTTTAGGTGCCGTAAGAAGTCTGGAAAGAATGTTCTGTAAAAGAACAACAACAACAACAAAAAAAACAGCACTGTAATTTTGCAACAAGTCTCTCTTTATGAATTCCATATTACCAAAGTTTGCTTCGGCCTTTCTGACTCTTCTCATCAATTCCCGATGTTGAACTACCAGGCATTTTGTTGGAAATGTTTCATCGTGTGCTTTTATTTTCATCAGCTATCTCAGTCCAAACTTTTATCGTCTGATTTCCAAGGGCATCTCTCCCATTTCTATTAATAGCACAGACATTGGAGTAGTGCAAACACCCCCCCCCCCAAACATATTCTCAGAACTTTCGCTTTTACAATATTCAGTTTTTTAATCAGTGCAGGAAGCTTCTAAGCCATGCAGCCATAATCAATAACTGATCTAATCAACGCTCTATAAATCATCATTATTGACTCTTTGTCAGCCCCCCAGTCAGAATCTGCCACACACCTAAGAACATTTATTATTTTTTCAATCTTGTCATATATTTGCAGCTTCTGATTTGCAGTTTCTTTTTATATCCATATATATCTTGTGTTCTGTTTTGACTGTGGAAATTTTGAAGCCCCAATTATCGACCCACTCAATCATCTCTACCAGAGCTGTTTGAATGTGGTAGAAAACATAGGAGAGGTTCATCCCTCACTTCCAGGCAGCCTAGAAGTGAGGGAGGACAGTGCCTCAAAATAATGAATGACTATGTTCTTTTCCTACTCTACTAAATATTCCAATAACTAAAATGTTAAAAAGGATAAGGATTATAACAGCCCCCGGGGGAGGGGGGGGGGTACTCCCCCTCAAGTTCCTCAGATAGCTCACTTCCAACTCACCTGTGTTGACCTTGTAAAAGAAATTCTGCATGAATATTGAGAGTTCTCTGAATAATTTCAAAGCAGATGTGATGAATCAAATGTTTTTCATTCATGCTGAATCGGGAGGAGACCTAAGGATGCTTGTTCCCTTAAAGGACTTTCAGAGTGTTTTGCTTCTTGCTACCGTCAGACAAACAAAAAGAACAACAGATTCAACCAGTCATACAATCAGGTGCGTCATATAGAGCGATAAATAACCCTTCCTTTAATCATACATTGATATTGATATGAATTCAGGAATGAGTCCATTGTTGAGAGCTGTGCCTAAAACCACTCTGACATAGTATCTGTACCAGTCTGTCTTTGTCCATCCATTCCATTATTTTACATAATACTGACGTCAGGGAAATGGCACTATAAGAACTTATTCGGCAACTTCCCAGGTTTCAGAATTGTGATTATTAAAGCATGTTTCCTTTAACCTAGGGTTAGTACTCCTCAAATATCAGCTCTCCAGTGTGTTTAAATAGTTAGTATCCCAAACTGTCCCTACCTAGGGAGGTACCTTTGCCCTGGTTTATAGCATGTTATCCCAGTTATTTTGTAATTTATTGTGTTGTTTATCTAATATCCCCCTCTCCTTCTCCTTTCCTCACTTACATTGTTTGAGCTCTGAATTTTTTTAAAAATTCTTTTAACAACATTTTTGTTTTTTCATTATTATTTACAGCGTCAACGCCACTGAGGTGAACGACAGGGATCGCAGACTGCTGAGATACTCCCTGTCATTCTGTGAACTCAATTCCACATCTTTATGGGTGTCTCAGGTTTTTAATTTTCTACAGAAGTCCTTCCAACTGTTTTTCGTTGCTACTTTTATTACACATCTTGCTTTCAATTGCATAGCTCTCTAGTGGACCCCTTCTTGTCAGTGCTTCCTGGGCTGGTTCGTACCTGCTGCATTCAGAGTATCTACTCTTGATCAGCTGAAAGCAGAGGTGTTTGACATTTTGTTGGCAGCAGTCTCTGTCTGCCATATACTTTCTGGCTTCAGTGTTTAGTTATTTTTCCAGTAGATTTTATGAGCATTTTGTCTTGTTGCATTTTATAAAGCGACTACAGTGCATCAACACCCATTAACATTACCTCTGCTACTACTAGCCTACTTACTATAAATTACAAAATAATACAAAATAATAAAATAACTTCAAACTTATTTGAAGCCTTTATTTATATAATTCAATACTATTAATGCTAGATTCCATCAGCGAGCTGCCTTGCAACCCATTTATTTACAAAAATGGTTTAGTTGTTGACTCCCAGTCTTCTGTATAATAGTTGTTTGACTGATAACAAGATAATAACTAATGTATGTAAACTTGCCACCGTAGGAACAGTGGTTACATAACCGTATATAATGAGAAATGTATTCTTCACACCTGCGATCCGGTACTTAAACAAGTAGCACTACACTGAGAAAGCCAATCTGGATCCTAATCTCTTCCCCATTTCTGTCAATATTCAGGAAATCATTCCTGTGTGGATGTAATTAGCATTAGTCTGTTAATGATATACCACACACCCAAGAATAACTGAAACTAAGAGAGGCAGAAGACTGAGCTGAGAACGAAAATGCAAAGTGATAAATGTAATTAAATGTTGTCACCACTGTTCAAATTTACCTGAAGCCAGATCCTCATGTAGCTCATACCGCTCCTGTTGTCTGAGAGAATCAGTGTCCCGCCATGCATTTACAATATGAAGGTTAAATTGACATCTATGTTGATGTCTATCCATGTTTTGAGAACACCGAAACATCATGTCTGGAGGTAAGGTGAAGTAACATGAAAAAATATTTTGGAAGTGAATTATGAAGCATTTGTGGAAAGTGTTGGAGAGAGTGCAGTGACAGACAGCTCCTGTCATTACCAGAATGGATTGTTTTCATTATATTTACTGAACTTCACACTGTCATGTAATCAAAAATTTACTACTGAACTATCCATGATACTCACTGATTCTCATTGTTTTTGTGCTGTTTAACTACCTGTCCAGTTTTCAGACACTCTCTCTCTCTGCTCAACTTGCATAACTCACATCCATATTTGCATTTTATCAGAGGAGCTTTAATGAGCAGATCTCAGATTTGTGTTTGGTGTCATCTTTAATCCTTCCAGTCAGGCAACTGAGACACCTTCTGGACTGAATTTGGATCAAGAGAGCTGGGACTGCCTGCCAATCACCACAGTGAGTGTACAGCATGTGAACACTGACTCAAATGCATTCATGAAATAGCCTATTAACCAAACGACATTTATCTGAAAAGCCCCGTGAAATGCATTTTTGTTACTCTAAGACCGTATGCCATTTGCGTTCGGTTTCATATAAAGTGAACAATGTGGGAACTTCATTCATGTTTGAAATTGAATCAAGAGTCTGAAGAGAAATCCATTATCCATATTTTCAAATGCTGTTTATGTAGACGTCAAGATTGTCCCATAGGTCTGCAAATAGAACGTCACCATACCTGAATAAAGAATAGAAAAATAAAGAGAGCATGATTGCAGTTCACTTTGTTCATACTTGTTGAATAACTGGCATAAGTTAGGATTAAGCAGCAGCAACAGTTCTGTGGTGGACGTAATCATTTACCCCAAAAACAGTAAGACTGTGAAACAAAAAATGTTGTTGAATGTAGAATGAATGGTCACAGTTATTTCAAAATGAGGGACGCAAATTTAAAGACAATTAAAAGACAAATGAATATACAGTATAAGTAAGTATATATTAAGTTATTATATAATGGTTACCATCAGGTAAATAAATTAGCTACCGTGTGAATCAGTGCCAATTAATGAATAAACTTTCAGGAATTTGCAAAGCGTACCATTGACATTAAATATCTGTTGGGTGCTAACCAATACATTTAATTAATATACATTAAATACACTTTTTTGAAGGTCTCATACATGATTGTCAAGTTGCATCAAAAGATGAAAGATTAGGCAAAACACCTATATTTTTGTATATTGTTAATATTTATTTTTCTTACTGCAGCCTATATGATATATAGTCGTTACATTGATCTTTACATTCAACGGCTCTTACTTCTTTTGTATATTGTATAGTGGATACGCTGCAATCAGTTGATTTATTGACCATTAAACTAACCAATGCTGCAGCAGTAACGTTATCACTTACCAGCTAAATGATACCAGGCTGCTGGGTCAGACCTTAAACATAAATTCTTCTCTTTACGTCCTCAGTAAGAATGTGCCCTCACAGAGAAAGGAACAGACTGAAAGACCATTAGGAGGATAAAAAAGATTATTTTCAAAAGCATCACTGCAACAAAACACTAGTGCAATGAAGTGATATGACTTTTTTTATAGACATTTTGACATAAAAAAAAAAACATCTTCAGACAAAATTATGTACTTGAGTGTGACTGATATAACCTGCTGAAAAGAGCCAAGTCATGTGCATCAGAGCTGAAGAGCCTCGTAGAAATATTAAATACTCTTCAGACTCCGAATCCGAAAAGGGCACAGAAAGACAAAAGGGCAGGTTGTAAATTAAAGCCTCTTTAACCAATGATGTGCTTGCTGCCTATTTTTGTTAAAGATAAAGTTGATTAACTGTGTTTAAATTACACAAACTCTCCTTATTGAGGTTGCTTATTGAGTGGCCAATTGATCCATACAGGGTTCTAATAACTTCTCAGATACATAGATTTCACATGTTGGCAATGACATATAGCTCACTTATACAGGCATATTGGTTATAACATACTGTAGCTTGCTAATATAGGTTGTCGTTAGGAATTTGACATTTTATCCTTAAATTGAATCCAATAGAAACTCACTTAAGCCTCCAATCTTCCCTGAAGACGTGGCGCTGCTCAGAGGGCAAATTATAATGTCTTGTATTATAAAGACAACGATGCCAATCACCACCACTGACTACAGGCAAGAAACTACGTTCAGAAAACGTACAAATAGCCCCTTTAACATGGGAGTCTACGGAGACCTACTCGCTTCTGGAGCCAGCCTCAAGTGGTCATTTGAGGAAATGCAGTTTTTTGGCACCTCTGTGTTGGCTTCATTTTTCAGCCAAGGAGGTTGCCGCTTGGTGTGTAGCTATGTACGAATTTTGCTCATGCACCCTTTTTAAGTCTGTATTTACAGTTTCGAATCACTATTTTCCATCAACACACCAGGTTGATATTAGCTTCTTACCTATTCAATTAATTCACATCCAAATATATTAAGGAGATGTGCTCAGAGCCACAGCTTGTGTTCAATGACAATCGATGTAACAAACAATTCCTGAGGCCTTAGAATGAATCATGTAAAATACTAAAGTGTCAAAAATTAAAACAGACCTTCATGACTGTCTTTGCTTTAGGAAATATGCATATTATGTATGAGTATGAGAGTAGAATTTAGGGGTGGAGAGGTAAAGAGGAGTTGATTAAAGGGGAGGGGGGGCGGTATAAGTGATTTCTTGAAGAGACACATTTATTTCTCACTGTAGAAGCACTTATGCTGAAACTCTCAGACACAAACCAGTATGTGGGCAGAGAGGGAAAAAATGACAAAAAATTAGGTAGAGTGAGTTTAAAGCTGCTTTAACTGATTGTGTAGTGCATTGTGAAAACATACAGTGTGAGAGGTGCACCAGCATATGATTTTGACAATAATATATCCTTTGATACAAAATGTGGACAACAATTGAAAACACAGCGTTTGTTTTCATAAACAACAGCCATTCAACCGTTTTCTAAACCACTTATCCTTTTCCTCATCAGGGCCACAGGCCACAGGGGGCGACAGGGGGGGGGGTACATCCAACCTCTCAGCCATTGTGAGTCTGGTTTCCAGTCTATCGCAGACAAACACATTCACACTCGTAATCACACCTGCAATTTAAGGCTCCCACTTCACCTGACCTGCGTGTCAGTGGGCTTTGAGAGGGAAATGCATCTGGTGGAAACCCACAGAGACGCAGTAGAAACATGCAACGCCAACAAAGGCACCATACATACTATGACATGCGCATATGAGAGGAATGCAAGTGTTAAATGATGGATACAAGTCAATGTATTCTGACCTAAACTTGATGGAAATTGTATTTAGAATGGGATATTAGCGTGGAAAAAGAAGTAGAGAAGAGTCTAAACAACTAAAATGTACTACTTTGCTTTGTTTATAAATGGATCCTTTCCTTTTGAATCCCCAACAGACACGAGCCACTGCTGTATCAGTGATGTAGTGTATACACTGACCGATCAAACCAGTTAAAACCTAAAACTGCTGAATGCATGACTGAAAATCTGAAAGCACACAACCACAAATGCAGATAATGTGAAAGTTTGATTAACGTAGTATTGATGATGATGATGAAGATGAAGACGATGATGATAACGATGATGATGTCTTTGAGTATAATGCTGCGATAAAACAGACTGAAAAGAAAAAGAAAATTAGAATAACTTATTGGTTGCTTTGCAGTTTGGGGTTTTGTTCAGGACTGCTTATTTCATATCAGAGGAGGGCTGGTACCTGCAGCATCTGTTGTCATGACAACCACAGGACAACACTGGAGGAGTCTCAGCAACTATCAGCTGCAGTCTTCACCATTGGTCCTCAGCCAATCGCGGACTCCTGACTCCTGTTGCAAACTAGTGTACTTCTGACAGTTGCAAGTATTGTAAGTGGAGCAGTGATG
The DNA here is from genome assembly GCF_002814215.2 of Seriola lalandi dorsalis. Classification (NCBI taxonomy): domain Eukaryota; kingdom Metazoa; phylum Chordata; class Actinopteri; order Carangiformes; family Carangidae; genus Seriola; species Seriola lalandi. Next base: position 194,847 of record NW_019524263.1, read on the forward strand.
CTACTGTGATTGCCTTCTCTTCAGCATCAGAAGAGGAGCCTGTTGGCAGCGGGACAAAAGCTGTAATTTGAGGGAAGTTCACAGTCAGTAGTTTTGGATGCGTTTTCCTTTTGGCCATGCTTGTGAACCAAGTCTGGCTCTAGGAAAAATAATTTCACTGCAGCTGTTAAGACTCAAAGACCAAGTCATGTCTGCAAAAAAAAAAAAAAAAAAAAAGAGTCTCCAGTAATTATTTTACTACTTTGCTGGTGTAAAGGAAAGGTCGTATCTCTTAACCTGTTTTGCAGCTCAGACATCTGAGCTGCGACTCACTGGTGAGTCAGTCATTTCAAACTCATGCTGTGCAGCTAAACATCGTGTAAACCCGAATACTTAACTTCAAATTCTTAAAAAGATACAAACAATGTCAACCTGAAATTTTGGGGTAATGTGCTCCCAGTTCCAACCCAGGGAACATCTTGGTATTGACTATATTTTACTAGGTGTAAAGATCATATATCTTCAATGAAGCGCTTGAACAAGCTGGTACAGAGAAATTAATATTGTCAGACAGTGTGAAGATTCTTCCAACCTTAAAGAAAACCATAAATATTAAGGATTTATTAATTCCTTAATCATGGCAGAAAACAGTTTGTAGACATACAGTATCAGGTTACACATGTATTCTTTCAAAATAGAAAATAGTGAGACCTTTGATCTAACTTCTCTCTAAAAGCCTGCTGAGTCCAGCCCAGCAGGGAAGTATCTGACATGTTATGTCCGTCTTAAATGTGAAGGGTCCATGTGTCAAGAGGACACACCGGTGTAGAGCGCACGTGTTTTCTAAATCTTAAATCTGGGGCATTTTTCTCCTTCTCACTGTAGGTTTAACTGGTGTCTCTGATAGAAATCAACCATCCTTCAGTTTAAAGTAAATCATACTTTTTAGATAAAGATCTGCACAGTATTTACCTCATAATATCTGTGACTGTGATACATTAAGTAAATCCATGTAATTTCATAAAAGACTGCCCTCTAATCTCTGCTTTAAAGTGAAATGGAATTGTGTAATATTGTTTTTGGGTGACAATAATACGTGATTTGACAAAGTTAATCTAACGCATGGATTATTTTGTTAATCCATGTATTAAAGGCAATTAAATTCCCCCTTTTACACATTCAATGGTGATTAGAATTATTAAAGGCAAACACAACCAGTCAGTTAAGCCTCAACATGAACATTTCCTGTCTACAGGGAGAGACAGAGACGTCAGCTGGAAATATGAGTGTAATCTGTGTGTTGATCCGTTGAACTTGTGATATTCACTTCCATGTGGTGGACATTTGCCAGCAATATTGCAGCTGGGGGAAGCAGCTTTTTTGAGATGGAGTGTAATTACAGTTTGATATTTAGGTGGAGAATGGAGTGTGTCAGTATTAAATAGTGGATTATTAAAATTATTATACTTGAAAACCTTATTAATCTCCTTGATATCATCTGACTCCTCATCAGTGGCAGGTTATTGTGTTGTGGTCTGAGCAGCTGTCCTTCCAATGAAGTGAAAAGGATTTGTTGTATGAGTCCATGAAAGTTAAAGTGGAATGTGCACATACACAAACCCCTTATTAGATTTTATAAATTTGTTATTACACAATTTCCCAGAAATGGCTATTTTATACTTTTATTGAACCCTATATCCTGCAGAGACAGTGATTTATGAGAAAACAGTAGCTTGTTGAATTTATTCTCCTCTGACTCATTGTCCATTTCCTCTAACATCCCATTACAGCACTGATGTGTGCATTGAGTCTGGTTACGAGGATGAGTCAAGACCACCATCTGGATATCATCCTCTACAATTATTCATCATGAGCAAGCAGTAATTTATCTTAACCACATCCCCCTTTTCTTAATCATAATCCTTGCCTCTGGTGCTGGATCACCTCCAGCCACTTGTCCATGTCCTGCTGTCTGCTAAAATCTAATCTGCATTTACTTCTCCGACAGCCTCACCCCGACCCGGCAACTGTTTCATCCCACACACATATTCTTGATTGATGAAAAGAAAAAACTGTGATGTTTACTTATGATTATAAATTGATTTAAAGCATCGTAACCACACGAAGAACAGCTAAAAACACTACCATGGATATTAATTTTTTACAGTTTTAAGTGCTGAGACCTTAATTAAAAAGTAAATTTGATTTAAGTTTTATGGATAAACAAGTGTAAAAAAAATAAATAAATCAAAATGAAAGATTTATCTCTCCGCAAGAGCTTGATGACATCAGGGAGCTCAACGTACGCACCACTCTCAAGCTCCAAATCAACCTCATTCTGAGCTGTAAGAGGAAACTACAGGAAACATTCAGACAAAACACCTTTAAAAAGTCAGGCATCCTGGTCTGCAGTGAGAAATGTCTTGATTTTTGGTAAATTTGGGCTTTTAAGAAACATTTTAACCACTAACTAAGGTATGAAATATGAAACACAATGCTGGAGAAGAGGTCAGCTAACTTCCACTGTCTTATCTCATATGCACGAATAAGCAAATAGCACAAAGTGTGATATCAATTTTATTTTCCATAACATCATGTTTCAGGAGAACTGTACACATAATGCATATCTTTTTTTATTTTTTATTCTATTTTATTTTTTTACACACAGTCCATTTTGATGTGTTTCATTGTTAAATTCCATTACATTCCACAGATTTCCCTTTGGTTCATGTTACTCAGATCCTCCTCTGGGCATCGTGGCCTGGCGCCTGTTACGTGAAATCTCGTCAATGAACATCATTGGTCAAAAATAACATCAGACAAGCATGCACATTCGCACAGCCTGTGGAACAGAAGACATTTATCAAGACACAAGTAGTCATCTGGCTAAACGCCTGAAACGCACCGATTTCCGACCTTGCTCATGTTTCTTAAAAAGACATTTTCGTTATTTTGTTTAATGGTGCCTCTTTTACGCCAAAAAAAAGGTCATAAAACATTACAGTTTCTTTTTTAAATTATTTTTCCACAAAAGCTGTTTATGACTTCAAGATACACACTCAGTTGCCACATTTAATTACAAACCCTGTTTATGAATCCCACAGCCTTTGTATGGATGTTGTGTAACAGCATCAGGTCAGCACTAACAGGAAACCTTGCGTAATATTTCCAACATATGATTTAAATTACGCCTCGAAGATTTCAGGCTGCGGGGGGGGGGGGGCAGCAGATCCCACCTGCGTCTAATGAGCTGCAGCCAATTACATGGCTACTAGGTGAAAATATTTATCAGGTGAAAAAAGGTTTGTGCTTTGCAAATGTCTCTGATAGCTGTTTCAGTCATGTTTTCATAATCACAGTTTTAAATGTGGAGATTGTTTTCTTGCTTGTAAACAGTAGGCTATAGGCAGTGCATACATAATAACATTTCACTTCTTCATGTGGTTTGCCAGTGTATTATGACAGCATAGCTACTGCGTTATTATTTTCATCTCGGTGAATGAATGATGAATCCACTGTGCGCCTAATTTGATCAGTGTTCAGCATCCTTTTCTGTCTTTAGCTCCGAGCTGATGTTGTCATGCTGTTACATAACCCATTAATGACCGAAAATCTGGGTACTGTATGGCGAGTATGTCCGGATGACAAATAAAGGAAGTGAACAGCGGCGGTTTGGCACATGCACAGTAAATCATGTGCCTGCATTGCTCAGCCCATAAAAACTATATGAGGCAAGATATTCTTGTTGTGCCAGGCATGTGGCTTACAGTTACTGGATGTTGCAGAGGACAATGTTATTAAATTATTTCCCTAACATTTTGCCCATATTTGACCTTTTACAGTGTTAGAGACGGGAAATGTAGGGAGAGAGTATAATGAGAGGTATGACGTACACATCATATCGTTATATGGTTTGCGTCTTAACCGTTAGGCCACTCCAAATGATCCCTCTCTTACACCTGCTCATGAGGTTGCCGGGTGTGTTTGCATAGCAGACAGTGACACTGATTGAAGAGCTGTGTTGCATTTCAAATCACACTGTGCAAAAGCCTTGATAAGCAGCCGCTTTAATTATCACATTACTGTATGTAAAGTTGTTTGATTGTAGTGGCGTCTGAATTTACTCACCCAAGAATGTCTTTAATTCTGATTTCATCGGGTTTCTGTGGTTGGAGAATATATCTTGTGCTCTATGGCCCGTAATTGCAAACCGCATCTGTTAAAATGACTGAAATGAAGCGACTGTGTTTGTAGTATCGAACCAATAGAAGCCTTTTCAAATGTAAAGTGGCTGCTTCACTCATGTTACAGAGATCACATGGTAAAAGACTCGGAGATATATCAGGGAATTCCTCTTTAAGGAGAATGTGCATGGATGTTGAGGAGGGTGTAAGAAGAGACTCCGATGACACAATGCAGAGATTTGAGTGTGTCATCTCACTGAGTGCAGCATTTAAAATGATTAGTAGCGCATGGAAACCTTAGCTTTCATCTTCCAATGAAAAACAGCGTGACAACCTTGACTGATTACTTCCTTGTGTGTTTATTTTGAAGGCAGAAATCGTATTTACACCGTTAATAAGTATATATATATATTTATGTTGCTTTTTTCTTTTTTTTGATTTACACTTTATGATAATAAACCTCGGTTCATAGTTTTTGACTTAGAATGTTTTTTTGCCTCACATATAATCAAACACAAGCACACCAGACGCTTCTGCTGTGGGGAAGCAACCTAAAGCACTCGGCTGCAGTGTCTCACCTGGGCTCAACACAGTCCGGCGTTGCAGTAAAACACAGGGATGTTTTTTTTTTTTTTTTTTTTGAAAAATAGGATGCTCACAGTATAACCAGGCAGAATGTCTACAGAATGAGAGAATGTCTCACATATGCTTTCCATCAGGTTTGATTAACTTTGGCCACATCCAAGTTTTTTACTTCAGTTAGAAAATGATTAGATAGTGTTTTATGAACCCTGTTCCAGAAAAGTATTTTAATACTGCCAACAGATTCATCATAGGATTTGTGGGAGTAAATAATGAACAGAGAGATTCGTTTTAAAAAACTAAAGCTGTGAAGTTGTGCTGCTACACCAGGTAAATGATGGGAAATAGCATTTTAATTATAAAAAAAAGAAAATAATGAACCCATCCTTTAAGCTGGCAAGCAATGTCTCATATTTGGTTGCATGGAGACGTAGGTCCAAAGTAAGGTTGCAGACGGGGAGCGTAGGGAACACAAATGAACATAGTTACATAATTTTGCTGTAGGGTACAAAGAAAGAAAACACAAAGGAGAAAAAGATAATATTTGTTCTTCTATTTCAGCAATTGCGTTTCTTGCCTGAGGTCTACATGTGAACTGCTGTTTGGCGCTGGAGAGAAACCTTTCCATACACGACTGTCCTGAATACATAAGAAAAAGCAGTATGACTGCAAACCAGGTTTGCTGAGTTGGTTCCTTTTTAATAGAAAATATGGCACTTGCCGTAATATTTAGAATTTGACACTGTTGTTTTCATTTTAAGGCAGTACTTCTGAATGAAAAAAGACCAAAGGTGTCTTAAAGCCCCCCCCCCCCAGTGATGTCTTGATAAAGTGTTTGTACGCCTAACTCCCTTCAGCTATTCCCATTTCTTTGGTTTAAATGTCTTTACTTCCCTCCAAGTGCATCTATAACACTCTCCAGATGTTTGAGCAGGTGTTTTTTCTCCGGACCATGACAACATCACTCTTTTTTTTTTTTTGTTGCTGTTCTTTGGACACCACCTCTGCTTCCCCAACACCTTCCCACACCTCTGTTGTCATGACAGCATAGTCGCTCTCGATATTTATCTAAATCCCATCTCTTCAACAAAAACTTCCTGCTGTTTCCCTGTGTCTACTTTCCTCTGCATTTTCCTCCTCTGCTTGTAACGCTCTTGCATCTGTCCTGTCCCTATGAATATTTATAGTACAGTACGACTTTGTGCTTTGCGTCTGTTACCATTCTTGATCTATGGCTTTGCACATTTTCACCCTGTATAACAACACACAAATTTGAAGTGAATTTGAATATGAGAAAAAATTTTAAAAATAATAAAACTACCGGTAAATTTATTATGAGGAACCTGTTTTACCTTTCTTGGATATTTGATTTGTGCGTTTACAGGTTGATTCCTTCACTCCAGGCTGGAAAAACAAATGTATTTGCAGTGATGCAATGTACATGCCAATTGAGCAAGAGGTTGTTTTAGATGCACTTTGCAGCTTTAGTAGATTTGATGGAAAGAGAGGTTAAGCATCGTCCTATAATAATAACTGTTTACTGTGCGGGGGGGTTATTGAGCTTCAGATATATATTTTTTTTAAAAACCACACTTTGAATACATCTCCAATAACAATATACCACAGTTAAAAACCACACTGACACTAATTTACAAAAGATCCCTTTGAAATGTCTTCAGACTCCCTTACATGACAGCTGATGAACTGCAAATGTTTCAGACAACAAAACGTTTGGTTGGCAGACCCTGAGATGGGAATATGGATATGAGCTGTACCTCCTTCAGTCCACGTCTTTCATAACACTATCCAGGTAAGAGGCAATCACCATCACTCTCCTATCAAATTACTTCTGACCAAGTGACAGTACGACTCCAAACACTTGTGCAATGTTTGTGTCTTTCCACTGCCCCTGGGGAGTGATTTTTATTATCATTTTTTTTTTATTTCATGAGAAAAAAAATTAACAACATTAATTGTTACCTATGAAATGAAAAGCAAGAATTTTGCATAAAACTTTCTGAAACGAAGAATAAGAATTGCCGCCGACTGCATAAGACTACTACTGCTGCATATGATGTAGGACGGAGGAGCAACCTGTGTCTGGTCCATATTGCTCGCTGCACATGTTTTCTGACACGGTGTGCAGACAGAACATCCCAAAACGTGAAGCGTTCCCTCGCCCTGTTGTCATGGCGTGGTCTGGAGAGCAGCATCATTTACAGTGAGATTTGAGACATCTTGTTATAATGTGAATGCACTGAGGTGAGGGACGACTGGATCTGGAATTAACTCCATATGATTTTTAGATGCAACTGATGTTGGATGTCGTTTTGAGTTGCATAGCAAAGTGTTCGTGTGCATAAAGAGTCATTCATGCTGCTGCTGCACTGAACAACTTATTGCATTACGATTTTATTTTCAATATGTTGACATCAGTGTATGGAGTTGTGTTCTCCCTGTGTGACTTCTAACTGTCACACTGTCCTGCACTGTGGGTGTTATGCCCATTACAGAATTATATACTGCTGAGTAGCCTTTGAATTAGTAAAAGAAAATGTTAATCTCATGGAAAATACGAGCCCCTCTAAATCGTCCTTTATCTCCACCACAGCTGTTCTCTAAATGCAAAGTGTGTCCGCCACTGTAGCTTTACAGTGTGGTCATATTTATTCTCTCTCCTTGTCTCAAATTTCTATATTTTTGGTTACAAACTGCGCTTCCATATATTGTATTTTACATATTGTATTTATGAAAGTGTTTCCCTCCCTATGTGTTACATTTACATTTCTGATGAATCACCTGCACAGAGCGGTGCAGTGTGTTGAGATGGCTTTTTTTTCACTCTGTATAAAACTCATGTTGCACTACTATAGCAGAAAACTAGGAGGCAACATTACTTTATGTATGGTGTTGACTGTGATATTATGATTTAAACTGTTAAATGCAGAATGTTATTTAAACGGTAAAGATCCTTTGGATTTCGCAGAGTAACGCCCTCTGGTGCAATATCAAATCAACATTCAGCCTTCCAGGAAACAGGCTGGATATTTTTTCCTTATGTTGTTTTCACTGATTTGAGGATGAAGTGTGGCTTTATGTGCGGCCCACCGTGACCTACACTATAATAAAGTTAAATAACGGCAGCAGCAGCTGAGCAGTGCAGGTGATACGCTGACTGATGGATACAGCAGCAATAGTAGATATTTACTGTAGGTGTGTCTCCCCCCCGCTACATCACACGCAGCATTTGTTTTGAGGCTTTCAAAAACTGTCAAAAAAAACCAAAAAAGAAAACAGGTCTTATGTGGTATGGTGCTAGTGTCATCTATCAGTCACTTGATTTCCTGAATTAATCAATTCATGATTATTACTAAGATTTTGTTTCTTGTTCTTCGCAGTGCAAGAGGGTCAGACCAGGCAGCAGGAGGTCATGTGCTGTGGCCACCTTTAGGCTTAGTGTGCAGTTCTGACCACCTCACTGTCACCATGTCAAACCCCATCAGACGTATCTATTACACACAGACTGACGTCATCTCCTCTTGTACTAATGTAGCGTTTAGGTGAGGCGAGTTGCACTTTTTGAGGCTTCTGAAGTTACTAAACATAGGTGTATGTTTACCAGTGGTTACCCAGTCGTGTGAAATATGTCTAAGAGTCTACAGCAGCAGACATTAAAGGATATTACATTTTCATGTAATATTAATGTACCATTCATTGTTTTTAGAGTAAGTTTTTTTTTTTTTTTTTAGAGTAAGAACGACATGAAACCGTAACGCATGGCTCCCGCTCTCACACGAGGTAACAACAGCTCTACAGCGTTTGCTCTGTTGATGACAGAGAAATCATCCTTACCTAACAAAGTTGTTGAGTTACTCCTTCAAACGATAAACGTTCAAGAACTCAGTATATTAATTCAAATACTGTATTTCTTTAAAAACATATCCGCAGATGTAAACATGTCCACCTGCACCACATGACTGACCCAGCCAATAGAAAAACCAAGCCATGTCTTCCGGGTTCATGCGTTACTTGACTCTCTTTAGCTGCACAACCGTCTGGATGTCACATACAAAAACAGGATTTACCATTTAACAGGCTCTAGGATCCAGATTTCATTCTTTATTTATGCGATCTCTGACCGACTCGTTGTTGTTGTGCGGCGGCGGCGGCGATTGCTTGCTCTTCATGCTCCTGCCGTCCGTGGCGGCTCGTGAAGTCTCTGTCACAAAGAGCCGGGTCACCCAGACAGAGGTGACAATGCGTTTGTACTCGTTCCTAAAATTCCTGTTGAGTAAACCATAGATGATGGCGTTCAGACAGCTATTGAAGTAGGCCATGAAGTAGCTGACAACAAAGAGCCACTCGGGGATGCGGGGGGCCACGTGGGACGGATCTATGGCCACCGCCAAGCCAATCAGGTTGAGCGGGGCCCAGCAGATGGCAAACAGCACAAAGACCACAAACATGGTGATGAAATTCCGCAAGTCACTTGGCCTGAGGCGGGGGCTCTCCTCAGTCTTCACTTTACGCCGCACCTGGACATGATGAAAACACACAAGATGGGAATTAGACCGTAAATGATACCAGAAGGTTACTTTCTCTCTGCCTCACTGTTTGTCACACACACACACACACACACACACACACACACACACAGAACCACTCCAGGGGTCTGGTCCATCTATCTTCTCACTTCCCCTCCTAATTTAGCATTCATGAATCACAAGCCACTTTCCTGGAGCCCTGTAACAAGAGATTTCTTCTTTTCTTTTTTTTTATGCAAATTTGTTCAATTCACAGATCTATATCATTTAGAAGGGCAGAAGTTTGAAATGTAAAGTCATAAGGCAGTATCTACTATGTGACCAGACTAACAGACATTAATCAGTCACAATGGTGTCTTTATTATTAAAGACTGCTTCCTCATCTCCATTTAGTTTATTATTAGCATTAGGAACCATTTATTATGTTTGATCCACTTGATCAATCTCTGGTATTATGCCGAAGGCTTTGAATGATGTACTAAAGTGAAGTCCAGGTTTCTACTGATAGTGCATTAGGTTCATATCATTTAATTTAGTTCTTGTTTAAATGGCTCACGGTGGAAGGTTAAGCAGATTAAGCAATTTAAAAGTTCAAATTGCTTGCTTCTGCTTTTTGTCTCTTTGCCGTTCTGCACTTCTTTTCCCTTTTCTGTCGTTTCTGTCCACCCGTCTTTTGTTCCTTCTCTTGACGCATGCTTTCCAAGTTTTCCGTCATCTACACTTCTGTTCCTTCGTTACAAGCCAAGTCAATAACAAGTGAATCAGAAGAGCAGAAGTGCCTCAGAATATTCTGCGGAATATAATTTATAATTCTTTATCACATTTTTATTTTGAAGACTTGGGGTTTTGGGGTCATCTGACCCACGATGATCTCCTCTAAAGTTATCAAGCAAAAGTTAAGTTCCATAATTAGAGTTTATTCCACATCAAACTGCGATAGAACAGGCAGACAACACGATCTGCCCCGATCCGCCTACAGAGAGATCAACAGAGGAAAGCCTGCTGGCAGACTGCCAGGCACCGAACAGCTGAGAGAAGTGGTGGAGCCGCACTTCATCTCCAAGGAAACAACCCCAGAATGTGTCGTGGGGAAGTCCCCGGCTTTCATCACCAACAACCGAGAGTACGAGAGACTTACTCGCCTGCTCATGACCCGGTTGATGTTGAAATAAAATAATATTTTAATCATCAAATTAAATTCATAGACATCTCAATAAAAGCCGTATAGTAGAATAGCCTCATCAAATTCTCTCCCATAATTGCCCAATCCATTACACTGTTTATTTTATCAGCTATTGATTTAACACTGTTCTTTTAATCCACTTTACATCTTGGTGATTATCAGACGTTGCATTTACCCTTCATTTAGACTCAGTCGTTGTCCTGTTGTGTTCCTTTGAAGTAGAGATCGGAGATACATTGAATGGAGAAGTCACAGCTTCTGGTATTAGACTGATTGGATTCACTGTATTAAAAATGAATCTGTCTTTGGAGGTGGTACCCACCCTTCCCCCCGCTCCCCAAACACAAGCACTACAGGATGATGCATGTTGCAGTGAATTCTAGCATTTCAAAAATGACAATGACTTATCCAGTAAAGGGTCATTAATCAAAGTTCACAGTTTCAAATCTTGGTTTGACCATATTTTTTCTACATTACCGGTCCAATCTGGATGAACTCTGGAAAGCTGATGGATCTTGTTATTGTTTGGCCCATGGGAGTTACTGCATCATTCAAAGCTGATGACATGTTTTCATGTTTATTCACCATCAATAAACCCCCGTGTTCCTGTAAAGACACGAATAACCATGTAGAGAAAAGCAGGAGACTGACCTGAATCACAAGCACCCAGATGCGAAGATAACAGAAGGTAACCACTGCGATGGGAACCAGGAAGTGAACCACCACCACCGCCACCGTGTAGGAACTGCTGACATTTTGGGCGAAGGTGCAGGAGTAGACCCGCGGGTCGTAGCGCAGGGAACCAACGAATAAATTTGGGACAATGGCCACAACCGTGAGCAGCCAGATTAAGGCAACAAACAGCAGAGTGTTGCGATAGCTGTACAGCCGACTGTAGGAGAAGGAGTGACAGATGTAGCAGTATCTGTTCACCGCAATCCCAGTGATGTTGAAGATGGAGCCGATGACACTCAGCCCCATAAGGAAACCGCTGACCTGCGCAGAGAGAAAGGGAGAGGAGTGTTTGTGTCAGACTGGAGTGGGAGTGGGGTTCGTGGTGTTGTAGTCGTTGTAAGCTGAAACGTGCTCTCGCTGGTGTGGTCTTACCATGCATTGTGTGTTTCCCAGCGCCCAGCCGTCGTGGAAGAGAGCATAGAGAACCAGGGGGTAGGGGTAGAAGGCTACCACAAGGTCAGCAAATGCCAAACTCACCACAAACACATTGCCTGGAGAGAAAGACACAGAGAGACAGTCTCAGCGCTCTTAAACATATTTTACAGTAACTTTAACTCTCTGATTGTGTGTTGAGGCGCATATTTTATTATCCCAGTGACACTGTAATTATACCGTTCAGTTAACACTGGATTCACCCTCTAATGTGACTGTGGTGGTTTCACCCCCCTCGTCGTCTCCTCTCAGCACAATGAATTTGCCAGCGTGTGCTCAGCCAGTCAGGATAAGCACATTCAACCCTGGTGGCTCATTGCAGCAGAAGGCAGGAGTAGCATTTATCCACTTTACATTTAAAATGCAGACATGGTTTGCATATGAGATTACTACATTCATATCCCACTTTGGATCTCTCTCTTTAAGGTTGACATTATGTTTCAATGACAGTTTGCCTCCAGCATTCACCTATGTTACCATGGTACACAGGTGTATCCTTGTGGCTAACACACATGCCTTTTGCAAAATGCTTCACTTAAATTTGCTACACTTATCTTGATTAAAGGTCCCATATTGTGTAAAGTGAGGTTTCCATGTCTTTTTTTATTATAAAGCAGCTCTAGGTTCAATATTAATACTGTGAAAGCATCAAAGTGCTCAGTCCACAGAGGAATGCACACAGCCTGTATTCAGAAACTGAGCCTTAAAACGAGCTGTCAGGACGTCTGCAACATTGTGATGTCACAACCAAGCAGTAACCGCTCTCAGCCATGCCCCGAGCCCCGCCCAACTGGACCCACCATTCAACCTTGCAGGATTTTGTTTCTCTGAGTGTTTTGCTGAAATCTGATATATTTTTATTTGATCAATCAGAACACAATCACCGACCTTGGTGCTTAAAACCACAAATATTTCTTCTTATGGACCAAAACTTCAAATAAAACACCAGCAAAGTGTAAAATACGGGACCTGTAAATTATTCTTTCTCTGACTATGACCCAGTGTGAGTTAAGTAATCGGAAAATGTATTGTTTTGTACTGAGCATTGTCTCCACACTAGCAATTCTCAGTGTGCCAGGAGCCTATCTCAGCATGTCAAGCTTGGTGTGATTGTTGGCCGAGTGGGCTGAGATTACATAGCAAAGGTTTCAAGCCTCTGGCCCACAGCTGATTGCCTCGCCCCAGACAAAGTTTTATCAGGGATGCCACTCGCTGTGTTTTGACAGAGTAGAGGGACAAGCGTGTGGACAGAGCACTTGAGCTTCTGTGACATTGGGGCACGCAGGTTCTTTATTTCATCGAACTGATTCACAGCCGAACCGAAACAGTTTGTCTGTAGTTCACATAATCCAGCCGTAATTTGCTGCACAAGTCTCTGAGTGAGTCCTTAGAGGTGTAGGATCCTGCCATGTTTCTGGCTTGTTTGTCAAAAACAGCACGTTGACTATTGTGAAGGCAGCTTCAGATATGATAAGGCATTGACAGGTCTCACTGTCTTGCACCTTTTAGGTCTCATATCTGTGGCTCACCTCGTGTTTCGACAACAGATGCCTGCAGAGGTTATTTACGAGGCCACACTCGCACTCACGATGCACGAACAACAACTTCTGATCATTCCTCTGTTCAACAGGGAGGAACTGAAATATTGCAGGGACCCCAGACCTTGGGTGTGAGAATTGTAAAGGATCGGAGGCCTCCCTGCTGTGTGTCTTCTTCTACGTGCCGGGTCTTGTATAATCAATCTGCTCACACCGTGTCAAAAGTGCATCATGCAAAAACGCACTCGAGCTTTATTTATAGTTTTACCAAGTGTGAACAGTTTCTACACATTTCTTTTTGTAACTACAGTATGTGTTTGGTGTGCGGCTGTCAACCTAGAACTGTCACTATGCACCATTGTGCACAAAGTGGAGACAGCAATTTGGCACCTCCTGTACAAGGACATTAGTCACCTCTTATTGTGAGGAAATCACTTTAGACTCCTCTCCTCCATCATTAAAGTGTCAGGGTGCCACAGCACAGAATGCTCTGCTCATGTAAAAAGAGAAATAGAGGGGATTTGACTGGTCTTAACCAAGTCAGGCCCACTTCAACTGATAAGGTATTCTTCTGCCGAAAAACTAAACAAAAAAACATCTCTGCCATTGAATGATTCAGGTATTATTCCAAATATCTGTTGTTAACTATGCAGCACTTCATTATTCAGTGTCTTTATCTGCTCGTGTTTTCTGTCTTTGCAGTTCGTTTATGTGTATGATTGTGTTTTCTCACTTTGCAATTTTCTCCGTTTTTTTTGTGCATGTGTTCTCAAATTGGTTTTTGCTTGTGTTTTTGCTTTGTTAAGTCACAGTGCACTGAGTTCTCAGGCCCACTGTAATGCACAACTTCAAATGTATTTTACCAAGTCACCACTTTATTAATGTTCTGAACACGTTCCACAGCACTCAAATAAACTGTGATTAAGGACAAGAAATACAGCAGTCAAAGTGTCACAAAAACAGAAAGAGAGGCAGATATATGTCTCAAAGCAACCTGCTTTCCTGTTTGAAAACCCTATATCTTTAATATTTCATATTCCCCTGGTTCATTGTAACTTCATGGACACAACATGTAACAAGAAAATGACGGCCCGATATTCCTTGGCCATATCAGCATGTCATAGCGAACATCCCTCAGGTTGCAGGATGTTTCTTTTCATTTAACATGTAGCCGACAAATGCACAAATATCTCTGTACTGTACTGTACGTACTGCACATGTATTTTGATTGATCGGCTATGAGAGACTGGGCCTGGATTTAAAATCTGCAGCTTGAAAAGTTTGTCTCTGTCGACTGTTGAGGCAAAATAACTTCAGTGTTTTTATGCAGCTTTCATAAATTGTGTTTCCTTAAAGAAATGATTGAAGAACAAGATTAAGAATCTACAGCCATAGCAGCTCTGTGAGGCTGTACTGCTAAATGCTAACATTAGCTTGTTTACAAGCATCGCAACAATGCAGCTTAACGTAGGTATAATGTTTACCAGGATCACCAGTTTAACGTCGTAGCATGCTAACATTTGCCAATTAGCACTAAAAACCTGGCTGCTTCAGATACACAGATACTGAATAAATGAACCCTCATAGCACTTTTTCCTTAAGAGTAAATATTGAGAGCGAGTGATTGAGGGAGTTCCAGAATCAGTGTAAGTTATACCTAGTGATGTCTGTGTCTGCCTTTGTGTCTTATAATGCATAATGGTGAAAAATCATTTGTAAAGTCACAGCAGCATTCAGTCACAACCAACAAATATATATGTTGGTAAGAAAAATGAGTGGACAATGAATTATGCGCAGGGTTATGACAAATGCACCGTGGCATCTTCAATTATAGTCTGATAAGACTTGATAATCTAATACTGTTCATTTTCCCCAGTGTATTTGAATATAAATTGAATGTGTGCAGGGAGGAGAAAGAACGTACTGTACAGTGAAAAGGAGGATGACATCCTGTGTCTTAAAAAAAAAAAAAAAAAATGTAATATGGGTCTTTTCATTATTGAGCTCCTCTAACAGGAGAAAGGAGAAATTTTCTTTTTGGTACGGAAAGATCGATGTTCATTACTGGCTGTTTTGTGTGTGTGTGGGGTGGGGGGGGGGGTGGGGGTGAATGTGTGGGCATGCGTGACCCACTTCAACGCGTAAATTAGGCAAGAAGAAAGATGCATAGAAAGCATGGAGGTACACACAGGTTTATACAATAAACAGACAGAGAGAGTGAAATAAAGATCAGACTGTTTGTGCTATAATTTCACCTTAAGGCTACAGCGCTCTTCACAGGAGAGTATTGCAACTCGAACTTGCAACCCCTCCACACACTATTTTATTCATTCTTTCAAAATGCTTCTTATTCCAGACAGGAGAAACGTTCATCTTCATTATCTGTGTCTGTTTTTTTCTTTTTATGCTCATGACCATATAAAACATTTTATTTCTTCTAGTTATCTTATCTTCTTGTTCTGGCAGCGTGACAAATGCCATCATGTGCTGTGAAGGAACAAAGTGAATTTAAACACCTACATCAATAACAGACCTTGTTAAGAATTACTGCTAAAGTTTTGCATCATTAACTATTAAAAATTACATATGGGTTTCTTAAAATTTTATGCTCCATCGACTGCACTCGGTAATCGAGACTTATGTTGAATAAATGTGTGCAATGGGCAACCTGCCAGGACAATGAGATCATTTAGATTATGGCATTAAGTTTGAATCAAGCGGTAGAACTTTAAATGTAAGCGTATGAATCTTCAAGAAAGGAAGTATGAAGGCAGGCGTAGAAGAAAATAAAAAATTCCTGTTAAAATGTTTTCAAGAAAATATTTCCTTTAAACTGACTTCTAGTTCATTAAGAAGTTATTCACCTATCCTCCTGACTCAAAACCTTGAAATATTATCCTGTAAAAAAACAATAAAAGAAGCTCTCTGCAGAATCACAAATGACTGTGAACAAAGGTTTACTGATTCTTATGGGAATTTCATTTTCAGCTTGAGAGTTGAACTCGGTCACCTTAAGCACAGCAGTTGGATCTGTGACAGTTCGGCTGAATGTGCTCAAGTTTTGAATTATTCACACAATTATCACACAGCTGTCAAAGACATGATTTCTTTTGAGGAGGCAGAGGCCACAATGTCTAACCCGAACCGTCTGACCTCTTAAATGACCCACTGTTACACTGCGCTGCCAAGGCATCACATCACATGAACCCCCCTTTAGCATTACAGCTGGTAAGAGGCGGCGTGACTGTGCACTACACCGGATCTCAATCAGTTCCTTTGGCAAATTTAGTGTTTGTTTCGTTGTTTATGTTGAAGCATTATTTACCACAGAAATGAATGTAAATATAGTTATGTTTATTCATGAATGTGTGTCTATTTTTTTTGGGAGGTAATGAGCGGGAAAGTAGTTTTTTGTATACAATGTTAAATTTGTTGAGTGAATATTACGGGATGTGACTGTGTAACCGACTGTTAAATAGGCAAGGAAGAGATAGAGGAGTGAATTGTTCACCAGTTGTTTTGGGGTTTTTTTTTATTACCCATCTAATGGGCTTGTATCAGTATTGCTGCAGAAAGCTAAGCAGATGGTGCTGTGATAATCAAGGAAAATGAGAAGGGAAATCCTTCCTATGATAGATACTGTGGCTGTTTATGACTCCTCTGACCGTGCAATGCTGCTAATGCACGAGGATTGGATAAGCAGCCCGTGCCACATGTGCGCCGCTTTGGCACAAACCCAGGGAATCTGTGTGTGTGTATGTGTGCGCGCGCGTGCGTGCGTGTGATCTAGCGCAGTAGCCAGCCTGACAGGAAGCAGCACGTAGTTGACAAGGTAGCAAACAAGTGTTTCACATGTGCGGAGCGCACAGATGCAGCACTGACACACCTGTGAGAGTCTTTCAACCATCTGCTCACTGAGCCATGGATTATGATGATGATCACATTTGGTAATTATTCATAGATGAGAGTCTGAGCTTAAATGTGGTAATCTTATTTACAGGGTTTATAGCAATGTAAACTATAGTTAGATTACACTACAACCAGCCTCATTTACCCACAAGCCCCTGGGAACGTGGTGCAATTTGGACAACCAACTGTTCAGGGACTGTGATTTTTTTATAATTTCCAGATGAAAGCATACTCACAGTGTTGAGTTTAATTTGCAGTAGCAACCTTTTTTTGGCTGCACCGAAGAGGAAACGAACAAACATGCATAGTA
The DNA here is from genome assembly GCF_002814215.2 of Seriola lalandi dorsalis. Taxonomy (NCBI): domain Eukaryota; kingdom Metazoa; phylum Chordata; class Actinopteri; order Carangiformes; family Carangidae; genus Seriola; species Seriola lalandi. Next base: position 212,243 of record NW_019524263.1, read on the forward strand.
AACAGTTCTTTTTTTTTCCTTTTATGCCTAATTGGTAGATTGGATGTTCCTAAGACTGAAGTTTGGATAGCTCTTCACAAGGTTATTCACATGCATATAATTGCATGCGAATATGTTGACTGAAATGTAATCTTTGTCAAAGGAGTGCATAAATGATCACTGTAATAAACATCATATAAAGCCCCAAAAAAAGGATTTTGTGCATGTCTGTAAGCAATGCCGTAAGGGAAGAGATTGCAATGATTTCCCTCACATTTTCCTTTTTTAAACGTCTCTCCTGTGGGAGGAAATGCTAGGCAGATTTGCCTTGTTTGCATTTAAATTTGTTTTCAGTGAAGGAACAGGGGCCAAAAAAAGAAGAAAAAAAAAAAAGATGGAAAGGGAATAATGACAGGAATGGGGGCCGACTCCAGAAGGGAGTTAAGTGGAGGGAAAGTGGTCAGGGATGATAAAAGCTGCACTTTCATGTGGAAAGGCGACATTAAAAGTGAACAGCGAATCTCATTTAGCATGGGTAAATAATACAATTCCCACAAGACATGATCAGGGACAATTAACAGTCTGTTATTTTATAAAGAGGCTTGTCACCTCTGGTCATTCCTTCAATCTGTTACATGGACAAAAAAGAGAAAACAGAGGGCAACGTCTGGCTCAGTCTGCAGAGATGAATGAACAAAGCTGTCAACAGGAATTGGAGAATTAGGGAAAAATAAGAAGAAAAGAAGATGATTGAAGGTCAACAGAGGCTGGGATTTCTAGCCGCAGAAGAAGAGAAGGGAGAACAATCCCAACACAAGATAAAAGAGTAAGACATTTTCGCATAGTTTTTTAGGCAAGGCAATAAAAAGTCTTGCCATCACCGCTATACATCAGAGCCCTTTCCTCAGCGCACAGAGAAATGTCCGTCTATGCTGGAGCTTGTCTGTGCCAGCAGCTTCTTCACTCCACTGCCCCGCCGACCGCCTGGTCATACATATCAGTCTCAGTTTGGCCCAGGTGACCCCACAGGAGAAAGAAAGGTAAACCTTCCTACCACTTCCTCCACTGTCTGTTCCTTTATTGTCTGTTCACTCAGCTGCCCTTCACATTTCTCAGTCCAGCGACCATTAGCTTTGAACGATGTGACCCAATAACCCTCCTTCCTCACTCCCTAATGATCCCGCTTTCACTACAGCAGTAGTGCCTATTTTTTGCCTTTTTGTTTCTCAGAGGTTGAATGTATTTCCCTGAACTGAGACTGAACACACACCGAGACAGAAAGGTGGATGGTCGGGCCATGTTGTTGGAAACATGTCTGGCTGATGCTATGCGAAGAAAATGACTTTTAAAAGACTTTTAAAGTGCACTTTATCGCTCTCTTGTCAACCCATATTAGACAAGAGTTCAGAGAAGAACAGAAGCGCCTGCAAAGTTTGAGTCTCTTCTTATACAGACTTGACAATATGCATGCTGTAACGGAACAGCAGTTATCACCTCGGGCAAATACTGTACAGTTAGTTAAACTTTACTCTCTCATGAGCTTCCATTTTCTGCAGAAGCAAGGACAAATATAGTCTCGAGTACAACCAAATCTGTGTTTAAGTGTCTGATTTTCTTTTTAAACACAAAGTAAACACATCATTTAAGCTGCTGCAGGCAAAGTTGACAGCTACAGGTGACATGACACCCCAACACACAGCGTGCAGCAATGGCGTCACTAACATCTCAATCTGTTTGTTGTTTGTAGTGTTAATCACTTTGAAGAGTTCCAATATTTGCCTCATAACTAAATATTTAATTAATAAAATTCCAGCAAGTTCATTTCTAGACTATTTCTACTTGATCCTGATTGAGTTAATTGGTATAAACAACCCCGAGGTTACATTTTAATTAGAAAGATGCATCAATTTATCCAGTCAGAGATGTGACCGTCTTCATTTACCTGGAAAGTTAGCGCTCGAATCTAACCAGCCAAACTAAGGACACACACGTTTGAATAGAACTGAAAAATTAACAAGTTAATGCTGCAGATTATCTTTGAAATGGTAAAAAATTGAATTACAAAGACCAATAGGTTGGAAAGTGGACTGCATTTTATCTGCCGTAAAATGTTAAATTTAATTAAATATTCAGGGATTAGTTTGTTTATTATTCCACTTCTCCTTGTTTCAGTCTGACTGCTTTGTTTTTGTTTGTGTTTCTGACCTTCAAAAAGTATTTGATCAACACTCTCTATTAGGAAGTGATTTTATAGTCAGGGCTTCCTTATATTTGGACCGATATAGCACTTTCTGATCCGCCGCTGATACAGTTACGCCTTTGTTATGTTTATGTAACTTGCATGCAGAAACTGTTTTGTTAAGGTTAGGAAATGAGAGTTGTTATAGTTAAAGGAAATCGACATTAACTGTTTGTAGGGGACAGGATGCAGAGCACGGTCACTGGTGTGAAACTCTCGTTACATCCAACCCCCTGCCTCAGAGATTTTGCACAACTATAACAATGTCACGCTACACTCGCTGGGGGGCTGCTTTGTTTCAGGTACTGTCTGTTACGGTCTGTTCTGGTGAAACAGTATAATGTGGTCCAGGAAGTGCAGTTAGAGAGAACAGATGCAGGAGTTTAAAGTCTTGCAGATTCCAAAAAAAAAAAACACAGCACAGAGGTAGGCTAGAGATGCTGAAGATCACCAGGTGAACAGTAGAAATACCGGGCATGTGCACTTTCCTCAGCAGATAATGTCACGCTGCGGTCCAGCAGAAAACCTGAGCCTGGTTCAACTTTTCTGTTGGACGACACTGCAGCTTTCTAGCTGGAGCGCTCTGGTTTGGCATACCTGCCGCATCGACAGACTGGCCTCATTTAAATGAATGAGGAGAGGTGTTGGTGGTGGCGGAGTGTGTGTGTGTGTGTGTGTGTGTGTGTGTGTGTGTGTGTGTGTGTGTGTGTGTGTGCGTGCTTTAGTCAGGAAGTGTACTCCATCACCTCTATCACTGCCACATAACTGCAACACTTCAACCATGGGCGGTGTGCAAGTATTTTTAAGTTGGTGTTAAGTTAGTCTTTAACAAGAGCTACAGAGTCAGACACACTCACTGGAGGGAAAAAGTGTGTAGGAACTGGTTGCTGAATATTTCAGTAAATATGATTCAGCTGTAGGTCGGCTTCCACTTTGAAACCAGCTTTTGCAAAGAAGCTCTATCCCTTCGCTGCCTCCCTCAGGTCTCTCTCTTTGCCTCCATCGCTTCTCCTTAGAGGCACTGTCACAGACGGTTCACACTGTAAACAATGTGCTACACCCAACATGATCCTTCATTCATAAATTACATTAACCTTAAGTCAGCATAGCCAGTGATGGTCATGTTGCAGTGTTGAGCATCTGGCTCCGAGATATCTAATGCAACATGATGAAACTAGAAATATACACTTTCCACAGTAGGAGCATAAATAATTCTCAATAACTTATATGTGGTAAACACTACAGAAAATCTTAATGAACATCGCAAGAATAATCCTTTTTTTTTTTTTACTTCAATTGCTGCCACCACTTTGGGGAAAAGTTTATATTTTCTAAATATACATACATTTTTATGCATTTTTAAAAAAAAAAGTTGTCCATTAGATTTACTGACATATCACCGCAAAAACAAACACAACCCTAATATTGTGTACTCTGCACTAATTAGCTGAGAACCAATTAAGGAACTGCCGTGCAACATAACCTTATAGTTTCAAGCGAACACGCAAACCAACCGTAACTCCGGAGTAAATAACCTCCGTAATGATAGGGAACAACTTAAATCATGTTCAGTCAGGCACAAAGAGAGAAAGCCGGCGAGGAGGGAAAAAAGTGCAGAGCTGCTCCTCAGCTGAGGCACAACAAGAGAGGAGTGGCGATGATGAAGATACATTTCTCACATTCACATGAAGAACAGCAGCAGCAGCAATGGCAATGACGAGGATGACAATATAAGCAATGTCGATCTATTAAATTCAATAATATTCACTTTGTATAACTACATTACGTAAAGAGACACTTGTTTTAGTCCAGTCCTCAGCTTGTGTGTATTTTAATTAGAGAACAGTTCAATATTTGCACACAGTTTTACACATACTTTATTATGCAAATAACTGCTCTGTGTTGCCCCTGCACATACAAAATTTGCATATTAAACTACCATCAATACTTTTGCTCATTTAACGGGTCGAGGGGTCACATTTCTGTCCTTTCTGCTGCCATGCTCAGAGTGAACAGCCATACTGAAGCTTACTTATCATTCATCTTCTGGTTTGTGTGAGCATCAGTATGTGCTGCCTTTGCTAATGTTCATCTTACTGATCCCACAGTCGTGTAAGTGCCAGTTTATACTTAACATGCTGTGCCGGTCCAACCTGCATGCACCTGTGTGTGTGTGTGTGTGTGTGTGTGTTTGTGTGTGTGTGTGTGTGTGTGTGTGTGCATTCGTACAGCTGGGATGAGGAGCTCGCACGTGTGCAATATGACGCCTCTGTAAACACCCATAGTAGATTATTTTTGAAATAGTATGCGCGTGATGGGAACTGGAGACATTTCGGCATCTACAGTCATTTGTTTTAGCCCACAAGCCTCTGGGAAATTTTTCTGCACAAATCTGAACAAAATATTTTTTCACTATGCAGCAACTCCCAGACAAATGGGAATGGGAAGAACTTATTTTTTAAATGACAAAGCTTGAGCTCAATTATTATGACACAATGAAAAATATTCTTCATAGTATGATACATCTAATACTTAACCAAGTGTTTTTTTGATATATTTTGGGCAGAATTATATATCGCTGCAGCTCTGGGCTTTACTGTTAAAGTTATAAAACAATAGTATAATTTACAAACCACATTAAGATGTCTGCAGGAGAATAATATATGAAAAACTGGAATAGACCAGAGCACAACTATTTACTGAGAAACTGACAAAACACTTGTACATGTTCGGGTCTCTATATTTACATAATTAGCAGAGCTGAATGATCCAAGACAAAACAACTTGGACAATATTATAAAAGAGAAAAAAGCTAGGGTAGTTCATGGCATGAACATTATACTGGGTGATGCATTAAGTGGACAGATGGTTCTGTATCGTGTGATGACTAGAAAACGTGACCCTATTACCATATACATGAGGGCATGCAGACTTGGAGATACATCAGAGAGGTCTGCATTGTGTAACCTTTATCAAATCAAAATATCTCTTTTGTTACAGAAGACATGGCAAATTGCTCCCCTGTCTGAAAAGCTACTTGGTTTCAAAGAACAATGAGGAGAGGCCGTGTTTATCTCCCAAACAGTGTCTGGCAATTGCATAATTAGCGCTGCCAGTGCGTTGGGCTGTTCTGCGTTCGCAGGCTTGGTGCTGCAAGAGAGACGGAGCATATGGATGCAACACTGGTGGAATCGCAATACAGTGTTGTGATGTGATAAAAAAAAAAGAAGCTTGTCAGGTGAAGGGACGAGAGAAAGATTTACAGCTGGAGGGTTCATTTCACGCACAGAAACCAACCGTCTAGCAAAATGTTATTCTGTGTCATGCCCGTGCTCCGTGATGCTGAATGGGTTTGTGGCGCATGAACCATTTAACTCGGCCTTGTTTTTATTCTTCTACTTTTTCTTTCTTTTTTTGTTTTCATGAACTTCACATATGTATGCAGAGTCAGTCAGCCCGCCTTCAAATTTTGAAAACCCAACCCACTCTATCCTTTGGCAAAACTGTCTCTTCATACAATGGTAATAATGTCAAGCATTTTTACAGTACTATCAATAAAAAGCTATAGTCAATAAGGTGTTCTTTGATGGAGTGGGTGGGTGTACGTTTGACCAGATAATTGTAGCTCATACATTTTGAGACTGACAGGCTAATAGCTCAGCGTGAGCGCCGTGCAGTCTGCAGCACCAAGTTTTTAAAATCAGACACCGTATAAGAGCTGAGCTAATCAGGTTGCGAAGAGAATATTACATAATATATAAAACCTAAATCTTTAACATGATTTGTGGTACCAGTTAGAGCTGTCACAAGTTCTCACGACTACAATACCTGAAGCTGCAGGTAAACGTATCATTGACAATATAATGTATATCTTATAATCTTTGCTCTGTAAAATGATAAACCTGCTGTGTCATGAATGACATAAAAAAAAGATGGTACAATAACTCTTCAATGTTCCTGAATTTGCTACATAGACCATGTGATGTCTTGTGAAAATCTCTCAGAAACGGATACTGCCAAATGATTTCTCACGATTCGTCAAAGGCAACACGATTTGGGAGAAATTCACTTGAGTGCAGCATCTCACATGAGAGCACCGGAGCCGATAAACACTCACACACACACACACACACACACACACACACACACACACACACAAAAAAAATGTCAGAGTAAGTCAGTAGAGGGAGAAATGACACTGGGGGGCTCAGTAGTGGAGGTGGCATGTAGTAAATGCAGTGAATCTGAATAATGGAAAGACTAAAAACAATAAGAATGTGCTTATCTGTCACTCCGTACATTCCAGGATATGCATTGGACCATTTGTGCAAAGAGTTATGTACATAGTTTAAGAAGTCAGTTCACCCATGTTGTAAAAAAAAAAAAAAAAAGACATTTTCGTACTTACAGCTCACCTCTCTGTGTGAGCTGTTTTCACTGGAACTACATTTTACTAAAGAAATAGTCTCTGAAAAGAGTTGACAGTCTGTTCTGGGGTTATCCAGAGTTCCTTTGAAGAAAGAGATATTAAATCTTTTTTAAATGTCATTTTTCAATACTGTGGCAACAACAAAAAAAAACACTTCCATTGTTTTTTGGATGATAGCAGCAACTGGAGAGGTGGAAATTTTAAAGCCCGGGAAATAAAACAAATATATCTGCATGTTTTTTTAAAATAATAATTTGGGTGCAGGGTCCGTCTGAGAGTAAGATACTGGCATGTTGACATTCAGCACTGATGTCCGATGCCATTGATCTGTGATGGAAACTGCTCGCAAGTGTGTAATCTTGAATAGAATGTGAACATTATTAAAGGGAGGGAGGGAGAGAGAGAGAGAGGAGCTCTCAGGGTCTCAGAATAATCAGAACACATCTGTGAAATCAAACGGTTATAGCGGCTACAGTGAAGTTAAAAGTGTGGTATTGATCAGGGCAATCACGAAAGAAACATCAGAAGTTTCAAGGACTTGGAAAGTGAAAGTTTAAACCAAGACATGAGTCATGTGCACTGACATGGACAGGCCAGAAGCCCAAGTTTATCTCTTGCCCTCTCTCTAACATCCCCACTCTCAGTGATGGAGGACTGTGCTGAGATAACATCAAAGAGTCTGAAACCAAGGGCGTTTTCATATTGTCCCTCACCAGCATGAGGATCGTTGATTTCTTGCATTGGCAAAAAGAGAGAAACCTATTTGCCAATGTCACAGCGTGTCTGGTTTAGGCGCCTTACATACCGTCTATGTTGATGGCTTTTTTCTGCCGTGATGTCAGAATGAACAAAGTATTAACCTCCTCCAGTGTTGCCATATTTCTTGTTTACATCAAGAGGTATGCTCCAGCAACATGCGTAGTACTTAGGCAAGTATGTGAACAATTAACAGCAAGTATATCTCTGGCTTTAGAGGTCAGTATGTGTTTATCATATTCACCATCTTAGCTTCGCATGTTAGCACACTAGCATTTGTTTGTTCTTAGCGTACATCATCTGGGAACAATGAATGTCTGTACGTGAGTTTGTGAGATTTTAGCTACACCCATGCCAGTGGTATAGCAAAAAACTTGAATTACTTTGGTACCACTCATACTGGGAGAAGATTGGCGTGCTTCCGCTCAGGGACCCGTCCCACAGCGCTTGTATCAGTGAACTTCGTCCCGGACGTTCTTAGCTGCAAACCCAGAAGAGCAGACAGCTGCCGCCTGATGAGGGTGAGTGTTTTCGTGGCTGTTAGTGTAAGCTCCTTATCGTGTCCGTCTGCTGAAGCTCCCCTCTTCTTCCACTTGGCACTAGTTTATTTTTTCAGTTTCTCTTTAAGGAAAGTTTCAAACCTCCTGTTGTCACACATGTTGGCACTTTCCTCTCTATGCTGCTGTCAGCAACATAGTCAAAGGAAAAATAACAAGTCATGGTGAAACTCACAGCAGCATAGTGATTTATTGTAGCTATACTTGGCAACAGTGGACAACTGCAGAGCAAATAACGCCAGTCAGCTCTGCCTGTTGGTTTCCCAACAGTTCAGTCCTCATGAGCTTGGCTAAAGGTGATGATGTTGCTGCTGGCCTGGCATCCTGCTCACCAGATTGGCTAGCTGCTGTCCTACCGTGGGCTGCAGCATCATCAGCGCCATCCTTCCTCTACTGCCTCTCTGTGTTGCATTTCTCATAAAAATCTGAAGTGCTCTCCAGTGAGAGAGGAACAGACAGAACTCCACCTGTTGTTCTTCTTCTGCCATTATCTGATGTCACTGGATAAAACAAGTTAAATAGGAAACAGCTGCTTCCACACACAAAAAGTGCACTACTAAGTTTTATGGAGGAGAACCATCCAGGTTTTTTGGGGGACTCCATATGGAGAGTTTGATTTATCCACCACAAAGCCCGATCCCACTCATAAAAATGGCAGCTACATAAAAACAAAATGATTCTTACCCTAATAATGTTGTCTTCTCAAAGTGACAGACTAGTGTTTGAGAAAGATAATCTCATTTTCTTTTTTCTTTCTTTTTTTTTTCTTTCTCAAAAAATATTATTTCACATTTTGAAATTGCTGTATGCAAAATGTGCAGTGGAAAAAAATCAAATACATTTGAAAAAGAAAATTAACCTTGTCACTCTCTCTTTTTTGTCAGTGTTTGTGTCGCCTGTTGAGTAATGTCCAATATTCCTACAGCGTATGTTTCCATACAGCTAGACTGCAACGGCAGATACAGTATGTTTTGTAGGATACATGATTACAACTGGATTAGATTTTTTATTAAGATAATGAAGATATCGAGGGCATAGGTTTGCATATGTATGGTTAGGGTTAGACCAATATTTAGGGAGGATGGAATTGTCCCTCCCAGTATTTGAGTGAACTTGTTCAGTCATATAAGTGTCATATAAGATAATTCCAATGTCCCCTCCAAGAGACAACATCTTCAAGACATCCTGTAACTTGCCTTACTATACTATGACGTTCTCATGCCTTACTTTACCATGTCGTTCTTATGCCTTATTATACTATGTTGTTTTCATGACCTTTTATGCCTTAATTTAATATGACCATTCATGTCTTACTATATTATGACTTTTTATAGCTTATGACTAAATGACGATGTCATGTGGTAGCGTAGTGGTTAGGACAGACGGTTCTGAATTAAAATCCCAGTTTCTACGACTCTTCTGTCTTAACAACGATGAAGGTTTTATGCGTTACTATACTATGACATATTTTTGCAATACTATACTACATGACTTTTTTATGACTTACTATGACTTTTTATGCCTTATTGTACTATGACATTCTCATGCCTTACTATACTTTGTGCTTATGAGTTTAGACGTACTAAAATACATGTTTCTATGAGCTAGACATGTATGTCAATATATGATATTGTTCCAATTCCTAACAGGTTAAATATGTAATTTTTTACATATAGAAGCTGTAATTTAAAACATATATGATTTTACTTCACATATATTATATATATATATGTACATATATTTCATATTTGGAACTTTAACACAAGTACATATATCACATTTGAGTATGGGCATTCCTGAATGTAAATTCAGATCTTATATGTTAATAAACCGCTTGGTTGACGGCATAAAAACAGACAATCTCTTTGTTTTGCGATGTAGTTGCGTCCCTGCCAATGTTGAGACCAAACCCTTGGAACATAAGTTGTTAGTTTATGTTTTTGGCAAGTTGCAAATACGTTGATACTGAATATATACCTTAAAATGTTCAAAGATTTTTATTTATCAATTATTAAATCATTCAATTCCAGAAACTTTATTTGTCCCCAGCGACAGCAAACAAAGAAGGCAGAGCCAGAAAAAATTTGTGAGGAGTACAAAATAACCAGCCATATGATAAAAACACAGTCTCCTGATGTACATTAGTACCAAAGACAAGGTCACACAACTCACAGCCCTTGGTTAAGGTTAGAGAAAGATTGTTATCTGGTTTAATACAGAAAAATATGCCAACTTAACTGCTTTTGTCGCCTAAACATAACCACAGATGGGACTGTGGATGTCCTTGGTGTGACCGTTTTGTGCGCGCACCATCCACCCCACCCACCTCCTGGCAACTCCACTGCTCTTAATGCCCCTGAACATAATCCTGAACAGTGATTCCGTCCCCTACAGAATGAATTTGCTGTTGCCGTGTAGTTGTATGGAAATATCATTTCTAGGAGAAAGGGTTGAATATTCTCCCCACTACCAGAAAAACCCCTTTCACATCCATGTGAAAATATTGATTATAGCTGAATAAATCTCAGAGCAGAATAATATTGAAGCTGAATATTTTACCTGAAGTATGTGGCTGGCAAAATAGTTGAAAAAGCAAATTCCTTTTTTTCTCTTCTTCCTGGTCTGTGTGGAGCAGCGGTTGCTGTGGCACCATAATAACTGCTTAGTTCAGTCACGCCTCAGGCGGCCTCTTAACTGTAGACTTTATAAATATGTCACCAGTTTGACTTATACATGGAAACAAGGTGGAAAAGATTAAAGGTCTAACTTTTTATCTGAAACACCCCTCTTAATCACAGTGTTAATGCAACAGCTCTGATGGTTGCTCGATTCTCGTGGCCTGAGAGGTGTAATGTTTTCCATCAGGCAAAACTGAAAGTATAATCAATGCTGAAATAATCTGCTAATCATCTCCACATTTCTTTTCCCTTTCCTGCTCCAGAGACTTTGAGCATCAAATTTTTAAAAGCCACCATGAATGGTTGATGTCATTTTTTCCAGTCCATTGTCTGTGTCTTTCAAACTGTATCTTTAATGCACATTAGTGATGCTGCTCTGGCACTGACCTCAGGTGTGAGTGCACGAGAATCAGCACAACACAAAAAAAGCTCAGGTTTGTCCATGTGTTTTAGTGCCAGATTTCCAAGGTCAAATTTGTTTTTCTATCGGCTCTAATTACATTTCCTGTCTCCCCAACATGCAGAGGTGCCACATATAGTTTGTGTGTGTGCCTGGAAGCAGCTCTGACTTCTTGTTGTTGTAAATGAGGTGTTTTTCAAACAGAGCAGTGGCACACCCGTGAGCTGCAGCTCGCTTTCAGGGTTGGGGGGAGTTTGGATGTTTTTTTGCTTTTTTTTTTTTGGAAGAATCATAAGACCTCCTCACCCGAGGTGGGCTGGGGGAACTGTTTAATCTGATTCTTCAACAAGTGCATTCAACAGCTTACAATTACACTTTGAAGGGGCGGCAGGGGGTCAGCTTGTTCTGCCCATTGCAGTGAAGAGAGAAGTTATCTGAGAGAATTGAAAACAAATGCAGCGTATGTGGATTTTGGATCTGCAATGTGTTTCTTTTTTCATGTTTTTATTCTTGGAGGAAACAGTCTGTGTGGCAGCATCTGAAGAGCTTTCTCTTACTCAACAAGCAGCTCTCGTGGGTAGAACTCTTTGTAATGTGAAAGCATGCTTAATATGGGAAAGTAATGTTGACGTTCTTCTTAGGATAATAAAATCACTCCCTAGTGAACATTAGGAGAATATTATAGTGTAAGGTTACTGTCGTTAATTTGCCGACATGCGACTGCAGGGAGTTTCAGCGGGCTTTTAGTTTCCTCTAGAGGATTGTACCGGACTACAAAATGCCTATTTGCTAAGTAAGAGAAGTTATTGGTCAGATTTTCACAGGCTACATGGGAAATGGAGATGTTGCTGCCAACTGTTTATCTCTTGCAAGCCCTGTTAATCCAGCTCAAGCTGCCTCTCAAAGAAGATGACATTTTTACGGAATATCTTGTACAGTAAATAACGTGCGAGAGAAGAAATCATGCGTCTATTCGATGAAGTTGTCATCTGTTCAGGAGCTTTTGTTCGAGTGCCGAGATGAACTCAGGTCAGGACGATTCACATTCAAAATGCACTTTGTGGACACTTCGCCTCGGGCAAGGCAAACCCGCCGTACCCCCCCCCATTTAAAATGCACAGCACTGGGGCCTTGTCCGCCCCCCCCTCTATTCCTTCACATTAAAAATGCCGTTGTGCTCAGTCTGGAAGCCGATGCAGCCGAGCCTACCACGCTGTGAGGTTTAACAGCAGATACACCACAGTCTGTCTCTAAACTCAGAGGGTATTTATAATAGTTCAACGTCTGGCTAGGAAGTCGAAGACAATAGCCAGGGCAAAGTACACACTCTTTCACATTTTAAGCATTGCCATATTACAAACTCTCCAACCATGCTGGGGACAAGAGGTTACCCTGCTGCAACAGTAGATTCCAAGTAATATGTTGCATTATATCTGTGATTTGGTAAATTTACATGTAGGACCTTGGGATTCTGCAGCTTACTGGCTGTTCTACTGAGTACAGCAGGCAGACATTAAGTCTGGTTAGTCCTAGGAGATTGACCTTTGAAGTGCACACTGAACTGTAAAGCAAAGCAGATGATTAAATCAGAAAGCTGTCTTAGCTCATCATTATAACAGTGAACATTGGAAAAATAAAAGTCTAGATTAAAGCTGCAGTGCACAAAGGGAGAAATGACTATTGACATTATTGATTATGAAACCACCAAGAACAGGTTTTTAGGCACCATCGGCTTTCGTTATGTAAAATGTTTGCCTTGTCTTTTCACGTCATAACTTACAGAATTACACCCAGTTGACCGACTGCAGCCTTTGAAGGGCTTTAATTTCTCTGGGCGTTCTGTTGTTTGATCAGAGAACTTGGCATTTTGGATGCACAGCATTTGAGTACTCAAACTGTCTGCTCTGTCCCCACTGCCAAGTTATACCCGGGCTGCAAACACACTCTGAATGGGAGTTGTGAGGCAGATGAATAGAAACCAAAGGAAAGGACATTCAGCCCCTGAGGAGAGAAAAGTGACTTTGGTTTATTGTGTTTTCTGTGTTTACTCACAAATATCGCTTCTGCTAATTTAACCTTCGCCTGCATGAGACGTGTGTTGAGCCTTTCCAAATACATTTCGCAACAGTTTCACTTGCTATAATGGACATATTAGAACACCAGCTGTCATGGTCTCAGGCACTCAGCCCCCTGAACCTATTAACCTGCAAGAAATAGCAACAGTGTGACGCAAAAGTTTTAAAAGTTTCAAGGGATGAAAGTGAGGAAAACATAAATTTATGTAGGAAATTATTTCCATGTTGACTTTGGGAGCCTCAAGCATCTTCAAAACTAGACTATGCATGAGTCAAAATCAATAAGATTTGATTAAGTATTGAATTCAGTGTGTTTGAATCTGCCAGAAACAGATGTTCCCTTTACACATATGTCTTTAATTAATGGTTTCTTCTTTGGAAGAGGCCGATTACATGCCCACCTCTAATGAGATAAACTGCTGTACTGTATCTAACAACCCTTCAGGGTTTACCACAGAGAAACAAAACACTCATCTTTTAATTTTCTTTGAAGCAAATCACTCATAACAAAATTACAACTTTTTTTTTCCTCTAAAAATATAGCTGTGCATCTTGCTACAGCTTCTTCTCTATGACATGACATCAGTCGCGCAGTGAGGGTTGTCAGTTTCTACCAAAGAAAAACCAGACTAATCCCATCACGGTGCAGCTGCAGTGTGAACACAAACTCCTGTATAAATTAACCATAAAATAACTTCCCAGATGTATTTAAAACCAGCACTTTGCATAAGTTTTTTTTCCCCACATCTGGCCTCTGCATCAGTATGTACATTTGCAGTCATCTCTGTAGGGTTGCATCCAGGAGCAGCTTAGGGAAGTAGCTCAGGGAAGCAGCTTCCTTCCTCGCTGCTTCTGCCTGAAACAAACATTCTGTTTCTCTGTTTTGTTTGCGGAGTCGTTTGCATGAGACACAGTTCTGCGCATCCTCGCGACACCTCTATCTCTCCCTCCCTCCCTCCGTCCCTTATCCTATTCTCATTTTCTCATCCTAGATTGGCCTTGATTTTTCACATCTTCTCTATTTCACCTCCCTCCTCCTTTCATTCTCTTTCTCCTCTTTCTCTTGCAGCAAATCCCTCGCTTCTTCCACCTCTTCACCCACTGCTGCCTGAGGGTTTTGAGAAACTGTTACATAATGCACTTCAAATTATCACAATGCATGTATTATGGATATGGGGGAGATACAGGAGGCATTACGGGATTTGATAAGGAATAAAGGAATGAAATTACCAATCACTTGCTTTGCAGATTAAGTGGGTCAATCTATCATGTTCATGGTTATTGAGATTAAAGAAATTGTTCTGTCAGTTGCTGTGTGCGTGCACGCATATGTGCAAACTTGTGTGACTGAATCATCCCCCGTCTCAGCACTAAAGTACTGATAACAACTGGGTGATTCTGATGACACATGACAGTAGTTCTTACATTGTCTCGGCTGTGCCTCTTCCCTTTATAAAACAGCATCACTCTCCTACTCCTCATAGCGAGGGACTTCAGTCCTTTCCCTCTATTATCTAAATGTTGTACTGTCTTTCTCTATTTAATGGCCTGTGTCCTTGCCATTTCTCTGTTTTTGAACTGCTTCCAACCCGTCCCTTCTTCTTGCTCCTCTCCGTCTAGCTGGTCTGAGCTCACACTGTTTGCTTTATCCAGCTGTCTGTGTTCAAGGGAATTACAGAAGTCATGCTTCACCCAGAAAGATACAGGACAGTGTCTGGGCACAGCTCAGGCAGAGGCAGACTCTCAGAGCACTTAAAGCTGCTGAAAACATCCCCAGCAGTCATGTCCAACCTTCACTTCTGCCTAAATACTCACTGAGTAAGACAAAAAACAGTAAAAACCAGATGATGAAAGAATTATATGGCAAAGCCTCGGCACATACAGAAAATCCCCCAAAGCCCCGCAGACACTCTCCTCCCATGCATTATAGATCAGTGGCAACTCAGCTTCCCTATGGATTCCACGCAAAAATACATGATGAAACTAGACTGAGTGGCCGATATTTGTCACAATGGGATGTATAATGGGATGTCAAATGCAATTTTCATGCACGATTCCAAATGATTCAATATCAAATAAATGGATTAATTCAAATCAAACTAGCAACAGAGCCCCTGTGTCTAATCTCTTCCCCTTTTCTTTTTGAGCTACAGCTTAACACTCTTCTATTTCCAACCGCCTGCTCTGTGATCTCTCCCTCTCTCTGCCTCCTTTTCTCCATCTCCTCTGTTACGCACATAAAAAGGTTCCAATACGGTCGTTTGGGCGGATGGTATGAGCCTGCCATGCATGAGAAAGCTGAGAAAGCTCCTCAGGATTAAAAAAGTCTGATTGATCTGACAACCTGTTCAGCTGGCTGATCTCCTGTTTTGATTTTAATGAATTAAAATCAAACACCCAAGTGCCCCCATGGCAAGAAAAAAAAACCTTGGTCAAGAGCATAAATTATAGTAGAATCCAGAGAGAGCCAAACATCTGAGGATGCCTACTGGGTCATAGTGGAAATGAAGGGGAAAAGTATGTTTTCAAAGTGATGAGCAGAATATTAAAATCCATTCTAAAACCTATAAGAGCTGAGAAGAGATGCTGGATCCGAGTCAGGGGGATTTTTATCTCGCTAAAACCTTAGTTTCTGCAACCTGTAGGCCTACACACTGGAGACAGAAGTGATGGAGGAATATTAAGAGTTATACTGGTGTAGATCAGTGGTTCTCAAACTTTTTCACGTCAAGGACCCCTAAACTGACACAAAATGTTGTCCCCAGGGCCCCTCATCTGATGGGATCTTTGCTTGTAGATGTTTTACTATGTTTGAAACCCATAAATGGTAAATGGACTGCACTTATACAGCACTTTTATAGTCTTATTGACCACTCAATAGTGCTTTACAATACTCACCACATTCACTCACATAATGGACGAAAATAAATGATTCCCTTTTTTGCATGGAACCCGCAGGGACCCCCTCAAAGGTCCATGGAGTTACCCGGACCCCACTTTAAGAAGCACTGGTGTAGACAATGAGTAAGCGCACAACTTTTACACCACGTAACTGGGGTTACAAAGTGCTTTATATCAAAAATTTAAAAGGAACGACCTACTGTAAACTGTGTGTACCTTGTGTCTCACACCTTGTTTTGTTGTGCTTTTGTTCCAGTATATTTGATGCAGTTTTGATGTTTTTCAGATTTGTTTCTTCAACAAGGAAAATCTGAAGATAATCTTGAAAAGCTGAATGCCTAATATCCAAAGCTGTGAAATGCAGTCCCACAGAAACTGTCCAATACACTGCAAAGCTGAAATTCTTTGTCACACTTTTCTCACGTTTCTTCAGTCATGCAAACACACTTGCAAACTTCTGAGGACAACTCACAACCACTATTTACTTACAGAAGCTCTGAAACCCATTTGTAACAACAGCCCTGATCTTAAATGGAAAAAAATCTGCCTTTTCAGCTGCCACAAACTAAATTATCATCTTAAGTGCCTGTGCTTTCAAGAGTAGCTCCTCAGCAGTGTAATTAAACCAGATTAGGTACGCACATGCTTGCTCGCTTGCTCTCTTTCTGCTGTATTAATATTTTAATCACTCCTTCATGTTTTAACAATGTGATAACAGCTAACTAAACTACAGCTAAGTCAAAGCAGTAGTACTATTAGCAGTAGCAGCAGATGTCACAGAGGACCACTGGGAGAAACAGAAAGCTCCGGGGAGAGGCTGGGTTTGAATGTTTCAGCACCACGGAGAGAGTCACAGTCTGGAGGCCTTTCTCAGTACAAAGTGCACTAATGTTGTGTCTCAATTCACTTGCTGGTTCGAGTGCACAAGTGCGTTCATATTGACAATTATTGCAACATGCAGTGCAATATAAGTACCCGCATGGTATACTCAAAACGGTTGCCATCTTGGCTACATAGTGGAGGGGGAAGGACCACCCAAGTATTTCCAAAACATGTCAAAACAGCAACCAAGGCAGCGACCAAAGCAGGACATGTCGTCAGCGCTGGTGGTGGCATAAATTCCATGTTTCATGACACAGTGAAAGTAAAATATTCAATTTCGCGACAAGTGAACAAAGCAGCTGGTGGATATTTTGGTCGTGGTTGTGTTGTTATCATCATTTCCAGTGAGTGCATGACAGCAGTGTTTGATTTGGAACAACACTACCCTGTCATGAACTCACACACTACAGCAGTGTGTATACTGTGTACACAGTGTACTAAATGTGAATGTATTGACTGAAGTATCCGATTTGAGACACAGTATAGGTTTAGACCCATGACCTTGAGAGTATGAACTTCCTAAATTCAATTTGGGAGTCTAAACACCGGAGCAAAGTCTGGATTACAAACCAGGCAAAGTCCACTCCATATAATGTAAAAGGAAATTTCCATCCACACAATTTAATTTATCAATAATTTACTAGAAATTTGCACCACTGAAGTACAGTATCACCTATGACTGGTCCTCCATCCTCCATCCTGCAGCCCAGGTCTTGAAGAGAGACCCTGTGTCAAAATCTAACTTTAAGATCTAATGCTTTAGTTCATAATAAGCTTGTTTGTAAAACTGTGTTTTTATCAAATTGCTTCATTTTTTTCTGAATGTCAAGTAATTAACACACAGAAAACCGTGGACAAATTAGTTTTATTCCATCACAGAAGTACTGAAGGGTGCAACCAACAATTACTTTCATTGTCACTCCATCTGACAATTATTTTCTTTACTAATAAACTGAATGTTCATTGTTAAACAATTAAATAATTGTCTGACCAATAATCAAAACTCACAAACATGAGTTTACTGTCATAGAAAATTCACATGTGAGATGCTCATGTCTTTGAGATTTCTGCCTCAAGAATGACTTAAATAATTACCAATTATCAAAACTGTTGCCACTTAATTTTGTCAATCAAACGATCAACTAATCAACTAATCACTTCAGCTCTAGAGTACTGGTTGGTGTCTGGGTGTGTGGGGAAATAATGAAACTGCAGTATATAGTGGGAGTCAGTAGGGGCCTTATAACAAATATTTGCCCCGGGGGCCCTGAAGGAGGTTAAGCCGGCCATGCACCGGGGAACAGGAGAATACAGTCTACTCAATATGCAGCAGGAGCAGCAGCGTTTTTGCTGACATTCCTGCTCAGCCAGAATCTAGTAACAAGACTACACTTCAACACAATTGCACAACTGTTCAGAAAATACCTCAACTCAAAGCTTCTCCAACAGGCTTTTTTTTATTTTTTTGGGGGGGGGGGGGGGGGGGGGGCTTTTGTGGAGATTGAAGTATCACGAACACAAACTAATTTAGCATTAACAAAGTTTATCTCACAAAAAGAATTATACAAAACACTACAGAGACATGAAAAATGAAATTACCAAATGCCTTCCTAAGATAAAACTGTTCTCACCTTGGACTGACCATAGATATTAGCCGGTCCATTTAGTCGGTCTCACCAGGCCAATGTGTCCTTACAGCTCCATAAACATTAGAGTATAATGCTTACTTTGTACATGGTTACTTTCTCCCATCAAATATATCAACCCTTAATTTAGTGACACAATAACAGCTGTGGGACAAAGATGAACAACCATTCATAGTCTGGCATAGATTCTCAGCTATCACCGTTGGGATACTTGTCTTCCCCGTGTTTATACAAGTCAGCCTCTGAAGGGTTCGTGATGAAATGGTACCAGATGTGGACTTTGAATTGGAGCAGTACTTGGGCTGTGACTGATGACGTTTCACAACTTCACAAGAACACAGGCACAGACAAGAACGCAGATCAAGTGAAGGCCTTTGGCTTTGAGTGTTTCAGGACCACGGAGAGAGCCGGATGATGAGACAGGTTCTCAGTGCTTCAGCACCATGGATGGAGGCATGGACTGGATGTGAAACACTGCACTTTTAACACCGCTGAGGAATACTTTAAGCATTATTTTTGTAGAGGAAGAGAGCTTTAGCTGGAGAGCGAATGAGAGGGAGGGGGGGTGGGGGGGATATGATGTAAATAAAGTCTCTTTGAAGAGAGTCTCTGTAATGTGCGATCCTGTCTAACTCTCTTTGAAGGTTTGCAACACCTAAGCTCCTTCAAAGACAAATCTCAGGGGACAAAAACCTCTGCCCCACACAACTGTACAAGGCGCTTTTCCCATGCTCATGAACACGTCCATGCAAGGAAGCACAATACCACAATTAGATATGTGGACTTACTGTTATGTATTTTCCTGAATGTGTATTATGCTCTTGAGCATCGCAGAAGCATGTCTGTATATTTGAGCGCTTGCATCAAATGCATCAAAGCTTTTCTTTTTAAAAGACAAATTCCAATGGACAATTGGTGCTAATTGCTCATGGATGCATGCATATGTGTGTGTGTGTGCTAGAGCCTGCCGGTAAACAACAGCACATGATGAGAGAGAAAGAGCTATAAATTTAACATAGGGAAGACAAAAGAGGGAAAAACGGAGCGGTAATGTGTAATCCCCTCTACAATTCTAATGCAGCTTGAATACACACCAACATGTGGAGTTAAAATGTGTGTGAATAACAAATATCCTGGTGCCAATTTAATAATAAGCCTGTACGATCATATCTACTACAGTGTGAGTGTGCGTATACCTCTGTGGGAGGGTGAGAATAAATAAGCAGAGTTAGTCATCACTCATAAACCTATCACCTGATGAAATACTGTGGTCCAGCAGTTAACTGTGTTCGCTCTGCCACAGCAGGGACTTAATGTGAAGCTATGACAGCTGTATTGGCTAAGCATATGCCACCCCGCTGCTCCTGCCGTGACTGTTTATATACACTAGTTGTTAAAAGTCCGGTGTTTTCCTGTCGAAAAACTGTTGAGTGGGTTGTTTCAGTCTACAACAGCCATTCTCTGAGTTCATGACTGTGGGTTCAGCGTGGTTTCTGAACTGCTGAGTGGGCTGTTTGAGCTGAGAGAGATCAGCTTTAAGGCAGAAATGCACCATGTTAGTGGTACTATATGTTTTCACAGCGCACTTTCTAGAGATGCGGGTTATTGGAGAATAAATATAAATAGATAAAGAAAGGATAACCCATAACACCCGAGAATAGCTTGAAGATAAATTTAAGCAGGATTTTTGAAAATTAAGCTGTAAAATTAATAATTTCCTTATAAGCTCTTATCTGGTCTCTTAGTTGGTTTCCATGGGGCAAACTGTAGACAGGTGATTAAACCAAAGATATGTCATTCGTCCCTGTGCACAGACTGACAGGTTAACTGTGTGTCCTGCATTGCAAAATCTATCTTTGAGCCCTATGGTGGTGTAATGGTCCTAATTCAGTGGGAAAAAAAACCCTTTCTCTAACATCCACGCCACAAGCGCGTCCTCTTAACAGCACAAGAGGTGCTCGAAATCAATGCTGTGCAAAAAACATAAACGTGTTTTGCCAAAGGATAAACGTGATCACGGTGCAGAGCGGGATCTTATCCAATATCATGATTTCAACACAATAGTGTTGTGTTGTGCAGCGTGAGACACAAGACCTGCCACAGATGTTTGCTTCTCACTGGGACCTCGTGGATGTATGGATTCACTGTAGTCTTTCTGATACGTGTCCTCCAAAGACTTCACATGTCTTATATTGAAACAGGTTACATCAAAGGAAAGCAGGAGATAAAAATGTTACTCATGGAGTGAAAAGACTTCTGTTTGATTACAATAAATCCTCTGAATGCAACTATCGTAAGTCTGTCACTGTGCATAAAGTTTAACAAGATAATGATTAAAAGGAGGTTTGTAGGCTGCGCTTTACACACCAATAGATTCACACTTGACATATTGCTCCTGACTTACAAATTCATTTCTTACCTCTTAACTATGTGAATTCCACTTCCTACTCCCTACACTAGATAAATAACCTTGGTTCAAGGCGATTCAGAGCTATGAATAAGCTCAACCTCACCTAAACCTTAGTTTTAAAAAAAAGAATCAACGCCGGAGTGCAGAATGTGGGAGTCTTTCTCTGAAGACTGGGCTGCAAACACTCCAGCGATCACTGTGTCCATCTGACTGGAGGAATATGTTCACACAAAAGGAAAAAAAAAAGTATTCCCCATGAAAACAAACACAAGGGGAGATCCTTAATGTCCTTAAATGAAAGGTTGTAGTTGTTTTGGTTAGCCCTCAGGGTGCTTTACCCATCCACTAATAAGGAAGAAAGATTTTGGGTTGCATCCTACTGGCTGAAAAATAATTGCTGATTTACAGGAAATGCAAATAAATGCATATTTCCTTCCCTAATTGTTGCCTGATAAGGCACAAAATAGCCCGTCAGCACAGTGTGGCATATTTTACTGCATAAGATCTCCATCTTGACAAGGTTTCAGCCTCAAAATCTCTCATTTACTCTTGTTGAATTACTTGTTTCAATGATTTTCAATGAACAAAAAAGTGTCAGTAATGGAGAGGGGGGAAATTAGATGGTAAACCAATAACATTTAAAAATAAGCTCAGTAAAATCCTTGAAAAGGGGCCCATTTGAAAAGAGATGAATTACAACCCCCAGTGTATACTCTTCACCTGAAGCGAGGCTTCAGTGGAAAGAGTACTTCCACACTTTATGATCTGGCTTTATTCTCCACTAAAGCTGCAGGAGGCCTCCTGGGTAATTTCACACATTCACATCAGAATAGGTTCATCAACACCACTACAGTCAGCTTTTTAAAAGGACTCACCTGTGCTTATTAACCAGGTCTTACACAGCGAGTGTGAGTCAGTCTACCTTTGAACTGTACCGGAGAAAAGTGCACGACTGAGGAAAGAGAGGCAGCTCAAGCTGTTATGGTAGTTCTAATAGAGTGAGGTATCAATCAAGCTGTTGCCATGGTATAATACACTATCAGTTAACTGGAAATATACAGGTTAATGCAGGTTAAATCCCCGAAGCAGCCATCAGTACATCAGGAGCCATGTGTCCTGTGAAGATACAAACCTACAGTGTTCCGGATAACACTGTCAACTAGAGGCTACAGCCTTTTGCATTTAGGTTGTGAGCAGGCTGACAGAAGTAGGTTGACACCCTAATCCAAAGGACAGGCATAGTTGGAACTACATATTATGGTGTGAGTTCAGTTAAAGGTCTTATTTTAAGTTACTTTGGATTAGTTTTTGTCACTGGTTCACTGATGAGGCGAGGTGATGTGGAGGGTAGCTACAACAGTAGATTCAACCAGAGAACAGATTTCACACACTGTCAGACAAAGCCTGCATCACTGTGCACATTCATAACACCACAGTATTGAAATGTGTAGCATGGGCATAAGCAAAAGTGTAAAACTTTTCCATCAATATACGAGTCATTATTAGTGGCTGTGATCACTAATCACCAGTTTAACCGACCTTCTACTTATACATTTAAGATCCATCATTGCAAAGGGATGAAACCTCTTACCCGAGTTCCTCAGCTTGCGGTTCCTGAACACCGATATGATCACCAGCAGATTCCCCAGCACATCGACCACCGTGGTGAAGATCAGCACGCTGGCCAGGATAGCTATGACCCAGGCGGGGCGGGCGCTCCCCTCCGAGGCCAGTGTGCGCTCGAGCTGCCCCAGCCGTGGCTCTGTCCGGTTCTTTAGGAGTGTGAATGTGTCCGGCATCACTGGCCGACAGCCCAACGCTGCTTTTCAAGTCCCAACTGCGCTTTTATGTCCCGCAGGTACCGCCGGTACCGGTGTGTCCTAAATGAAACATGGAGCGCACCTGGTTGCCTCCCCGAGTTCCACAAGGGCGCAAGCCAAGTCTGCCACTTACAGGCGATATGAATGACTTGATAGAATGAGGTGATCACGTGTGACCTAGGCTATGTAAACTCACGTGGACTCTTGGTTTTCTTTCTTTATCTTCGCACAAAAGTCAACCATCCATGTGCCGGCTAAAGCTCGGACCCGCGGCGGTGCCACACCTCCTCCCTGCTGAGGAAATATTAATTATTTGTCCTTTAGAAAATGTTCCGTTAAAAAAGGTACAGACCATCTATATTTTAAGTCTCCATCCTCTTCAAGTGTCCCTGGCTTGCTGGTTGGCATCTCTAACTCCTATCAGTCCGCATGCGCCCACGCTGGGGAAAAAAAAGAAAAACAGAAGGCTATTCCTTTTCAAAATGTCAAACCAATGCGCCGTCTCGCTCTGTCCTTTCGGACATAATTTGCACTTCTCTGAAAAAAACGGGGGAACAAATGATCTTCTTAAACCATTTGTGATGCCCTTGCTTTGCGCTGAACTACGACGCAGCCGCCGCTGTGCGTGGCGAGGCGGCACTGTGGTAAATTTCATAGAGGAGCCCTCAGTCAGGCACACAGCAGGATTTGGAGAAATCCACAGAGTGAGGACGGAGGCAGACACGCTTCTCACAATCAACATTTATACCTTCGACTTGCCCCCCCCCACCCCTCTCCTCTTACTTACTGTCTTTGGCTTTCTCATCTCCTACTACCATGCCGAGGTGTGCGTGCAAGAAAAGATTTCCCTCGTTTTCCCCCCTGCCTATTCCCAGCGTGACTTCCCAGAATCTGCCTTTGATCTCTGCACAATGCTCGGAGGTGCTTGAAGTGTACACACACAGTGGTGGGTCGGGACGGGAAGTCCAATCAGCCCACTGTGACTTATGTGGATCATTTCTCACAGATGAACGAGAGGGCATTTTTATAAAATCACAATAACAAAACATTTTTTTTCTTGTAGGTCTTTGAAGTTAGTGATTCATTGAGTTTATTACAGCCTGTGTTAATGCATGAACCTTTAAGAAAGACACACGCACACACAGGATGGAGATGATCATAAAACAGCTGGAGCTATGTTATGGGAGTCTCTCAATTAAGTGCAAACACCACACACTATTGATTGAACCATTATCCTTTAGCTGTGTGTGCATGCCTCCACCAGGGTGCCATTTTTGGACTCTGGACTATATGATTCACTTTGTACACAGTGCAGTCAGAGCAAGTGGAGGTGGCAGTCTGAGTCCCATTCAATCCCTTAACGTGGGTAACTGGTGGCAACGGTGCAGTCGAAACTCTCCCATCAGATCCAGTGGATTCATTATGTCATCGATAGTGTCAGTGCCAGTGGTGACACATTGAGGCCAGTGCCATTCACTTGTTTAACTCCTCACTGCTGGGCGTATGGCTGCAATGCATGCCCTCGAGCAGCAGCAGCAGGGTGATATGTTCCACAGGCCTGATGTGATGACCAAGAGACGGACAGTTGTGGCTGTGAGGTCAGCACGCGCACACTCGCACATAGATACACACTTTGAACGTGGAAACAAAGTCAGCGGCAGGGACGGGGAGTGAATGAATGCACAGCAATATCGCACATTAAGAAAACCGATGACAGCAAAAAAACAAAACAAAAACACAAAGCATAAATCTGCTAATTGAAAACTGCAACGCTTTGATAATGCTGTGCTGACTATGGTGAATATGCTTCATAGACTTTATGGCCATTGTGATTTCTGTGTGTGCCTGCTCTGAGAGAACCTTCAACAATCACTCACTTATGGCAGTGAAGCATATTGTTGTGGTTATAAAGAGCAGAAATTGGGAAGCGGTTGAAGGACAGGACAGGCCAGAGCAGCTGGGTATCAACACCATACCTCCATAAGGACCAGTAACGCAGCATCCATATGGCCACATTGTTTGTGCTGTACCTCACAGGACAACATGGTTTTATTAATATTGATGACACAGTCTTTGTTGGCGAACTCTCTCAGAGCCATTGTTCCACAGAGAGTTTTTATTGAAATCACCAGATGGTGCCACCCAAAGAGAAAACAATGTCTGGAGAATAAGGTGTAAAGACAACAAAGGAAAACTAGCTTGGCATAACTTTAAGTAGGCTATATATTTCCTTATTGCAAGTGTCTTTGGAACCTTATTTGTATTGCAGTCATGGATACAGAGACATCTAGTCTTAACATTACCCCCTACTGTGATGACAAACAGGTTCAGAGGGGAAGGATGCTGCAGTTGAGTAGCACTCAGTGTGGATATGCATGTATGAATAGTGTAGTTCATTATAATAAAAAATCATGTGCTTGTTAAATGTGCTTATTGAAAGTTTGAGGAAAATCTGATGACCACGTTATCAATAATTTATTGTGTGTGTTTGATGAAATAAGACAAGTTGCTATTTGCAAATGTGGTACTTGTTTTCTGTAACACTTTGAAGATCTTTCAAGATGTAATCTGTAATATTTAGCCACGCTAACAGCTCTATGGTTGGCAATGTTGGTCTATCAGCTCGTTGATCCACCACCAGTCGAGACTGAAACAACTCAACAACAACTACAGATATTCATGGTCCTCAGAGGATGAATCCTGCTGACATTGATGATCGCCTGATCTTTCCGCCTGATCTTTCCTGAGGTCAGCGATTCCTGTGAAATATTTCTAAATGATAGATCGGGACAAAATCTTCTACGAGACATTTGTTGTCCTCAGAGGATGAATCCCTCCCTCCCAGTCCTAATGACTGATGTTGGCATTTAGCTACATCCTCATAGAGCGGCCACGGCTGCGGACACTTACTCTTGTTGTATAACATTTAAGTGAAAGGTACCATGCAATGGAGTGTTCACTATCATTATTATTAGACCTATTGCAGTTAATAATAAGGCAGAAGTAATTTTGGTACCACCATCTAATTATCTTTCCGTACATTTATGAGTTGTACATAATGGCTTTGTTTGTCATGGAGTCGTCGAGCAGGACCACTCCAGTGGCCCATTAGAACACCTACCTTTTGAAAAAGAGCTGCAGAATATATGGACCAAAATGTGTTTGCTAACAATTAACTGTCATTTATAACTGAAAAATATAATCAACTGTTGTGAAATGACTTTTAAATAACTATTTAATTGCACATCCCTTATTAACTTTTGCATGTAGCTCATGAAAAATTAATAAAAGCCTGTGATCGTTTATTGATGAAAATCACTTGATTGCAGGAAAAAATTCTGTGAGAAGCTTAGAAACGCATAAACCTTCTGTAATAAACTGCTTAATGTGGGACATACAGTTTGTGGTTGGTGGTGTTGTGTAGATTGATCGTTTGGAATAATCACTAGGAATCGCATCTACTGTACGATAATTGCTTTATCTATCAACTCACAACATTTTGTGGGAAATCTCACAAGCTTGTGAATATTGTATGAAATCTGGTGGAAATTGGACCCGAAGCCAGGGGAATGTTGGAGAGAGATTTTGGTATAATCTCGATTTGGAATTTCTGCCAATAGATGGTTATCATTTTATAGCTACACATCAAACACAGACAGAGACTTAGAGGGCAGAGGTGAAAGCTATTAAACCCTGCAGTGAGATCATTTTAGTTTAAAATGTTAGTGACAGGAAATAGTGCCTTCAGGTGCAGCAGCAAGAATTTCTCTCGGAGGAGGTTTGTGGTCTCCAGCTGCCCTCTAGGTGCGTTTGTCACACAAGTCTCATATGTTATGATAGTTTTTCATCAGCTGGACTGTAAAGGTTACAAGCACAGGCATTTCACACTTATGCAGTTCAACAAGGACCTAATAAAATTTCACAGTTGTAGCAACTTCAGCAAATCCGGATGCTTATTCTGCTAGTGAGCACCCCCCCCCACCCACCCACCCACCCAATGATCAAAGCACAATATAGAGCAGACCTTTTTTATAAAAAAAAAAAAAATCAACCCAAAATCAGATCTCAGCAATCTTGAGGGTGACAACATACCAATTCCTCAGAGCTAAAGCTGATAACAAGCTGAGCTTCTGAGGCCCACGATGCAGCCGGATCTCTCAGCCGCATTTTGATCCATCATCCTGTCTCACCTCTGTTTAAGGCAACGTTTCTTTACAAGATCAGAACAAACTGGGGAGCGTTGTAATAAAAGTCTGACAGCGTAACACTGAAGGCCGCTGTCAAATCAGCATATTAGAGCTCAAGCCGAGGCTTAATGGAGGGTAAAATTAACAGTAAGTGTCCACGAGAAAACATCTTTTTGCGGTTTGAGACAATTACTGCCTTTTAATGCCATGTTAATCAGATGTAATCCAATGACATTGATGCACTTTCATCATATGGGAAAATCCAATAAAAGCACATGAAGTATGAGGGCTAGCTTCCCTGTCTCACACGTAGCAGTTTTGAAGGCATATGCCAGAGGATTGCCTTAGTAATAATCTGTTAAAACAGCAGAGGAAGGAGGAGGGAGGGAGGAGGAGGGAGGAGGGAGGAGGAGGGAGGAGGGGCTGTTGATGGGACGGGGCTGGGACACAGCTCCCTCTGTCACACATGGCTGAGGGCAGGTTTCTGATGTGAATTCATATCGTCATACATGGACTTGACCCCTTCCCATTCAATTTCCCCCTCCCCCTC